>NC_092208.1:62931134-62946171 GCF_043381705.1 Parasteatoda tepidariorum
CTAGTGAAGTATCAAATGAAAACATGATTCAAGGACTGCATTGAGTAGCTTGAAAAATACGTAACATATGTTTTTCTTTTTTTTTTACTTTTAACGAGCAATATTCAGATTTGTTTTCCTAATTTAAATTTTCCATTTGCTTTTTTTTAAATACTTCACTTTTTTACAGCCTTAAAGTGTCCCTTAATCATGTTAATGTTTTATTATTTGAAGATGTAGCATTCATTAGTTAGTTAAAAAAAATACTTCTTTTTTAAATAAATAAATCATTAAAGATAATAAAAATGTAAAATCGTTTAGCTAAGTACGCTATCAATGACATTAACATAAATTCTTAATAATTAGGCAATTTCAGTCAAAAGGAAAATGAATTAATATAACTTTTAATTAAAAACTCCATAGATTCGCTCTAATTACGTACTTGCAATTATTAATCCTTGCACTATTTTTTACAATTCAAATCACAATAATTAGAAATTATTTGCTATTTTTAAGCCCCGAAAATGAAACTAAATGTTACTACATTGTGAAAAAAAAATCTGGACCAAATTACGGTATAAAGTACCGGCACTTTAGGTGCATCATCCGTAAAACTCAATTTAATGTAAATTCCATTTTTACCGTATTTGGTTATAGTAATTCAGTGATTTTACGGAAATTGTAATCGTAAAAGTTACGTTATATCAAATTTTTGCACCGTATCACGTCCCGTAAAAAATGGATTTTACGGTAAAAGGGACCGGCAGACTGAGGGAGACTTTTACAGTAATTTGATCCATAATTTTTTACAGTGTAGTAATTCAAGATTTCATTCAATTTACTCGCAAATTCTCATCGAAGCGAATTCTCATAACAAAACCATTTCTCTCTTTAAAAATCTAAGAAAAAAAATCGAACGGTTTCACTTTTTTTTTTGAGTTGAGTGACCTTCCAAGTTCTTGTTCTTATATACCTGGAGTATCTACTTTCGAACAATCTTATTATATCATCCCTTGTACCGGCCTCTTAAAATCTAAATAAGTGGGCCGGGAGGGAAAAAGAGAAACTGTTTCGTTATCGTACCCCTTACGACCTCGTGGCCCCTTATTTCTTACTAAATCGCAATTGCGCAATTCTTTTCTCATTTTCAGGGAAGCAATGTCGTAATGTATTCTTAATTACCGTTAAAAGGCTTGAAATAGAAAGTTAGTACCTGTAAAAGGCATACAAATTCATGTTACAAGTATCTTTAACTATCTTAGAGAAATGAATTGAATCTTAGAAGCCCTTAATCATTTTACGATAAAAATTTAATATTTTAGGCAAATGAATGATACAATTTTGGTTAGTAAATCTCTAATAACATTATTAAGGGGAAATTATTTGATAAAATATTTATAATTTATAACTTTATCCAATAATGTTAAATCCCAGATGTTATTGGAAAAATATACCAGAGAAAAAGTGTGATAAAAACCAACAGAACATGGTACCGTATTTCTGGCTCTATGGGAACACCAAAAAAACTACGTAATTTTTACCGAAATGCTTTGGTAATGATTTTGATAAAATTAGCAATAAAATACGGTTTTATAATATGTGACGAAACTTTTTATTTATCATTTAAGCGGATAAATTTACTTTTCAGTTTTTTTTTACTAAATCTGTAGTAGTACGAACTATAATTTTGAAAACTGGAATTTCCGGTCAAGCGTAACTATATAAACAGAAAAATGACCAAATACATGGTTTAAATACTGTATATTTTGGTTTCATTACCAGAATTATAGTTTTCTTTTCTAGGAATGTCATTAACACACAGTACGGTAATTTTATCAGAATTATCTGTGTAATTAAATTAGAGATTTCAAAAATAATAAAAATTTGAATTTGTGAAATTTTGATCAATTCACTAAATATTTTAAAGAAACGATTAATATCATTATAATGTTTTGTGTTTTTCAAATCAAAACGATGCTACTCAAAATTATAATTTTTTTTCATTCAAATATAATTTCACTCAATGGTAATTCACTCAATAATTATTCATTATATTAATAATTTCCCTCATTATATACATTAATAATTTCACTCAAAACATTTTAAGTGCAAAATCGTAATCATTTTCGATAATTGTGAAGACTTCGTTTGAAAACTCCTAAACTGCTATCAAATAAGTGCGCCATAAATATAAAATAAATGTATTATAATATTTTAAGATTTAGCACGAAAATTTGGATAGTTTAATATGGTGTAAAAATCATCCCATTTTACTATCGGATGAATTTAATTCTATGATAATTTACAAAAATTAACTTTTAAATAAAAAAAAATTTTACGTCATCGATATAATTATATAAGCATTTCTGCAACTCATGTTAATTATTTGTTTCCATTTTAATCACTTTAGTTTTTTTTCTATTTATTCATGTTAATTATTTTTCTATTTATTCATGTTAATTATTTTCTATTTATTCATATTAGTTATTTTTTTATTTATTCATGTTAATTATTTGTTTTTATTTATAGATGTTAGTGACAATGATGTACATAAAAGTGCTAAATCTGGAAATGACATTATAGATATAGAAAATTTCAATATCTAAATTATGTTTGGCTCGTAAAGTATAAATATATATATTTTCATACATTAATTTACCAATTACAATAAGTTGTCTTCAATAAAAGATAAAATTGTCAATGCATTAAAAAAATTTAAGGCATATCAAACACCAAGAAAATAAAGAAATGAATTACCTCGTAAATAAAAATTATGCAAGATTGCTTCTATTGGTTTATTAATTATAAAATACTGTGAAATGTTGTTATAATATATTGTGAAATTTAGCAATTTTAATATGTTTTGCTGTACATTAAAAATGTGCTACCTTTGTGTACTTAGTTTTTAAAGTTGTTTACTTTACACCTTACATTATTTTACGTTAGTTCTAGTCAAAACTTCTTAGATTAAGTGATTATATTTATTAAATATTAATAGAATTAATAAAAAATTACAAACATTAAAAGACGTATGTGAACGGTTAGATATTTTTCTTTCAGATAAAGTTGCTTTTTGCATTCTTCAAAATATAGATAATAAAATTTCTTAAGCAATAATATTTTATTTATAAAAAATGTTAAGTGAATAGTATAATAATACAAAAAAAAGTAGGCAGAAGGTTTGTTTCCCCCTTCTTATTTAGTTTACAAGTCTAGTGAAGTATGAAAAATAAAATAATAATTATAAAAAGTGAGGTAGAGTTTTTTATAAAGTGATAAATACTAACAATTAGTGAAATAAGTAACTGATTGAATTCCGAAAAAAATTAAGAGCGAAATATTTATTTTGAAACACATCGGGAAGAAACGAAAAAGTAAAAAAAGAAAGTAAAAAAAAAAAAGAAATTTTATCTACACTCTAAATTTTTTTAATCCACAATGAGTTTAAAAGTCAAAATAAACTGCATTTAATTTCAGTAGTATAAAAAGTTCATTTGAAGGTACTAGATCATTTCTAAAATTTGACTTCGCATAAACACTTTTTTCAACTACATTCTGTCATGGAAAATTATACTTATAATAAATTTGACATAGTGTAGAAAGCTACAATTGGTTCAGGAATCCAGCTAAAGCAGACATCCATTTGATAACTTAGGAAATTAAATCTATATATCTATTGCTATTACTTTTATTCTGAAATAAATTTTAATTTAAGAAATAGAAGTTTGAACGGAACAAAATATTTTATAAAAAAATGAATGTGATTTCAAAATGAATTTTAATGATATGTTTTGGGCCATTAAAATTTCAATATTATTTATATTTAAGAAAATTTTGTTTGAACTAATAAATTTGTTCAACATACAATAATTTGTATTTATATATATATATGTTTAAAATATGGACTTTGTTTTTTAAAAAATATTCCTTCGTATATATCATTATTTTTAATAATTGAGTTGACATCTTCCACTATTTGGAGCAATTAATAAATTTTGTGATGCATCCTTACATTGTTTTCTAATAATCCAAGTTTAAACAAAATCACGAATTTCATTCAAAATCACGAACTATTTGTAGAAAAATTGAAAATAAGCCTTTTCCGTAGTTTGAAGTATGACTATTTACATTAATAGAGATTTCCTTTGGTAAGTAAATTGTATTTTCTTTAAAATTCAGCTTCCCTTGCGTGCCAATGCACAATGAGACGAAACACTTGAAGATTAATATTTGAAGTCTCAAAAATAAACAAATAGAAAATTAAATTTTGCGGTTTTTTACCGTGTTTATTAGTGGGTGAGGGTTAAATGATTCACATCCTGTACGAATTCATTAACCTGACTTCTTAATAAAAGACCTTGACATGTAAACTGGTATATCCGTGATATCTAATCATAAACAATAATTGAAATTAAAAAAAATTTAATACGGTTTAAATGAATTAAAATGATAATAGCCAATTTAAACTGCTTTTTCAGTTTCTAAAAAAAATTTCGCAGTTTTTAATAAACTGATTATAAATTTAACTGTATAAGTTCAAAATAAATAAATTTTCCATCAATTGTTTCAGCCAATTGCTATTAAACTTAAGATCGAAAACATTAAATGCTATCCAAAATTTCAATCATGAATTATAAATAAGATGAAATATTAGATAACGGAATATGGATAACGGCGTTTCTCCTTTCCGGTCGTAGAAAGAGAAAGAAAAGTAAGGCAGAAAAAGTAACGAATGCGCGTCAGTGTTTCGTATTAAGCGCGTATTTTAAAAATAAAAATATTCAATGATGTGAAACTTACTATATTATTTAATTTCTCTTTTTTTGTTTAGTTTAATACAGTAAATATTACTTTTTAACTTTAAAACCATTTTTTTAAGAAACTATATTAAAAATTTTGATTAAAAAATTTATTAAATAAAAGTTACTTTTTGAGCATATCAGCGTAAAGTATCTTTCAAATCAGATAAAAAAACTGTATTTATCAAAAATACTAAAAATAATGAAACTCGTATTTAAATTGTTTCTCGAATTTCTTATTCTAATTTGATTTTTCAATTTATTAATTTGTTACGTATAACGAACCATGTTTATTGGTTCATTAAAAATCATTCAGTTTGTAATTTATTTCAAAATTACTTTAAAGCATATTATTTCATTAACATTCGGTGCTGAAGAATAAGCAAATTTAGTTATTTTTTCTCTTTTTAAAAGAAAAAATATATAGCTACTATTTTAAACTCTACAGATAATCATAAAAAAATAAGGAAAATTTTACAAGCAAAATATTCTATATCTTCTACAAAATGCAAGAAATTAAACAGTATAATCAATAATTTCTTCTAAAGCGCAAATTTTCCTACCAGCTTAAAATACGTAATAGGTTCAAAAATTTTTTGTTTCAAAAATTTTTTAAATGAACTGGTGTCACTGTCATGTGGAGAAACTAAAAATATTTGTTGCAAATTAAAAGAATTTTTTTTTTCAAAAATAAAAAAAAATTATTTAAATTTTAATATGCATATTTTAACGAACATATTTTATCTAACTAATTTTAGATTAAAAATTATCGCCATATTGTGCAATAAACCAAATTAATATAAAACATTTTACTAACTCACCTTAAAAGTAAAGAAGCTTCCAAAAAATATAAATATCACCAATTTTCCCTACTAAAAAACCACATTATTCTGTCGTTTCACTGACATGATGTTGCACAGAATAGAATTCAATAATTCCAAGTGATAAATTTTTTTTAGAAAAAAAACGAAGAACTGTTGCCACATGGAAGCAGAAAATATCCAAGCGAGCGCGCAAACGATAATGCAATGCGGTGGAAAAAGCAAAAGTGAAATCGTTTGGCTTCAGGGCGAAAGTAAAATCTTTTTCCACGTTTGAATCGTTTCACAGCTTAGCCTGCGACTGATAGCTTTCTCCTATTACCTGTTTTCTTAGATGTTTTCAAGCTCCTTCTCTTAGTGACCTACATCAGAGTTTCTGCAAATAGGACGCAAGATTAGAAAGTGGTTTTTAAGGTGAAAAGAAAGGATGAAGTTAAGGCAAGGGGGGGACCGGATTTCTTACGTTCATTTGATCTTCCGAAATAGTCTTTATTTTTAGCTATTAAAACCAGTTGAGAAAGGAAGACTTGGGAGATACGATTTTAGTATGTGATTTGGGAATGAGTTTGCGGTAGTAATTAAGGGAAGTTCACGGGGTCTTAACAAATTGGACGCGTTCAGATTAAATTAAATCCGTTTATGTAAGAAACAAAACGGAAGGATTTATCTCACTGTTTTAGGGAAATTAGTAACTGGATTCTTATATAAATATTTTCGGACACTTTTTCACTTGCTTAACGTAGTACATCCACACTGCATTTTTTAAGCGTTCCATAAAAAAGTAAAGCTGGAATATATATTCATATAGAGCATGGGTTGCCAAACTTTTTTGATCATCGACCCCTATATAATTTTTCGAAATCTCCATCGACCCCATAAAAGTAGTTTTCTGTTAATAAACTGTTCTGTCATAAAACTCTATTAGATACTGTGTTTGTACATTTATTAAAGTAATAGTACGTTGTGCAACAGTAGTTTTATGAGAAATATATTAATGTTGAAATTTAAATACCCTAATATTTATTAAATAATAAGTAATTATAAATAAGTAGAAATAATAAGTAAAGTAACTACAGATTTATTGCTTCTTAGCCAATGAGATGGGTGTGCTTGGTGTTTTTTTGCAAGGTTCGCTATATTGGGTTCAAAATTGGTCAATTTTATGGCACATATGCATATGATTTATAAACCAGAAGTGCAGAGTTCGTGCCACTGCGCGCTGGTACGTAATTACTTGTTTCACCCTAATAAATATACGTTTATTAATTTATGTTCTATAAAGAAACTGATATTAAGTCAGTTATAAAAAAATTCGCAAATTTTACATACTTAATTGGGTATGTGTGATTTGCGTATTAAGAACCGTTTCTTCATAGACCGACAATCGACCTTCCGATTCGGATAGACCCCCATTCGACCCCCTGGATCAGATCGACCCCCGCCATTGTCAAATAGACCCCTGGGGGTCTATATAGACCACTTTAGCGACCTCTGATATAGAGGGACGAAGATATTTGGTCAAAGACCATACCCAAAATATTTCAAACTATTATACTCTTTTCTCCTATATTCGACCTAAGCAAATCAAAACGAAAAGGAAATGATGCAGTTTTGTATTATTTCTGATGTGGGGGGAAATCACTATCATCATGTGAGGTATGGATATGGGGGGACCTCGATATACGAATAAGGGGGTACAGTGTCAAACACCATCACCTGGTCCCATTTCTAATTTCGAAATACGCTCCTGGTTTGGAGCGGACTTATTGAAAGAACTGATTAACAGAAGTATATGTATTTTATTGCAAATTTATGCAACTAAATTTTTGTGAACATTGCAATTCTAAACTTTTAAAAATAAATTATAAATTTAATGTTTGAAAACTTAACTGCAGCCTACTCTAAAATGCAATATCATTTTTTTTCCATTAAATTGTTGGTGAAAACATTTAAAATTGAGAAATATATATATTTTGGGATCATTTTTATAGAACTTCGAATTGAATTTACTGACAGAAAATATTATAAAACATTTAAATAAAAGTAACAAAAAAAAAGTAAATGAACCCTTCACCAAGAACTGGTCTCAAAATAAAATTGAAATAAAGTTTAAATAATCTTCATGCAAAATCCATACCATTACTAAATTTCGTGAGAAATATGGTCGAGAACATTTGGATTGTGATCAAAAAATTCAAAAATTTTATTCTTTATTTATTTATTCATTATTACTTATTTATTCATTATTATTTATTTATTTATTATTATTTATTTATTTATTATTATTTATTTATTATTATTATTTATTTATTCCTTATTATTATTTATTTATATTTACTTATTTTTTATTTATTATTATTGCTATAAAAACTTTTTATTGCAGGGAGGGTAGGTCTGATAAAGGCTTTCCTGAGCCTTCTTTAATTAGGGAATCATCTTTCATGCAAAGGCTATATAGGATTCAGAAATTTTTGCAGAAATACTTAGAAGCAGTCTCTTAACATTTATTCCCGATTTTTAGAAAAAATTGTAATTTTATTGTAACTCAAAGGATGGCGAAGGATTGAATGTGAGTCAAAATAATTAAGTTATGGACTGGCCAGCTATATCTCTAAATCTGATCCACTTCGATATTATTTTATTGTTACAAATTAAAATGGAAGTTAGACACAGTGGAAAAAAACATTTTCAGCTTGCTTTGAAAGTATCATTACAACAGAATAATGCATAAATATATTGCAATTCAAATCAACTCTGGTTATAAGCTTGTAAGACCGTATATGGATCGTAAACATATAGGACGGTATTTAGGAAAATACTTTTTTTTTAAAAAATAGAAAAAAAAGATTTAATAAAATATTTCTAAACTTATAATTTTTTGTTTATTTCATATAAGCGATTGATTTTTTTGCAAGGTGCCTTCACAAAATTTCTAAATACATCAAGTTTAATCTTCAAGTTTATATTTTCGCCCAAATTAAAAGTAAAGAAAACAAAAGAAGCTCTTATTTAAAAAAATGGATATCATGAAATGGTTTGTCAAGTTCAATATTAAAGTTTTTTGAGCGTTTTAAACCATATCACC
Source organism: Parasteatoda tepidariorum (assembly GCF_043381705.1). Classification (NCBI taxonomy): domain Eukaryota; kingdom Metazoa; phylum Arthropoda; class Arachnida; order Araneae; family Theridiidae; genus Parasteatoda; species Parasteatoda tepidariorum. Next base: position 62,939,819 of record NC_092208.1, read on the forward strand.
TTATTTCTAAACCTTGATTATGCGACATAACAATTCACTTAGCAGGAAAAGATGGTTCAGTTTAATAAATTATTAAGATTGTATCAAATTTGCTCCATAATATGGTTCAAAGTATTGATATCATAGTTCATCGTTGAACCAATTCTTAAGAGAGTACTTTTTTTTATGTAATACCCTTCATTATAATTATATTCAATGCATAATTTTTTGCCTAAATACAATACTTATCTTATAGTAAACTATTAGAATAATTTGTTAACTTACACTCTCAAAACAATCAGTTCAAGGTTGAACCATAATATTTATACCTGAAGCTACAATACGGAGCCCTGCAACTTCAATGTAGGTGTTTATTTTAATGTTTCCGTTCAAATTAAATATAGTAACATGTAGCCAGGTTGAAAAAGTTCAATAATATGGTTCAAATCCGCTCCTTACTACGGTTGCAGCAAATGTTAACGATATTGTGATTAAACATGCCTCAAAATTTTAACAATGTAGAAGCACAGAGATTAGAAAGTGACAGACAAATTCAACATTTTATTCAACGCTAACCTTAATTATAAAATCAGTATTTTCCTACACTTTCAAGCCTTTGAATGCCAAATGCTGTACAATAGGCTATTTCTTTCCCTTAAAGTAGCGTTATTCACTACTTTCCGTGCTGAACATTTCGAAGGAAATTGCAGCGACTTAGAACAATGAGGTAAAGACATTTCGTCACATTAGTGAAATGCTTCAAGAACTCAGCACCAAAGGTTCTTTGAATTTAATAGAATTAGTGTTTTTATAGTGAAAGTGTGTATGTTTACAATAGCTTAAGTTATTTTGTCTCTAAAAAAGAACTAGTTATTTAAGTACAACAAAAACTAAATGCGTGACTGCCTATCTGTTCGATGTTGGGAAACTTGGCGAAAAAGCAATTCGTAACGCCTCCACTACTTTGTTCGCTTAAACCACCTACTGAGTGGCACTATTTAGAACTGGAATTTTCTAAGAGTATGAATATAGATTTAATAAATATGCTAATTAGATTTTTTCCAGCAACACAATGTAGTTTTTACAATTGAAAAAACTACATAACAATAATGTTCTTACGACGAACTGAAATGTATAAATAATATGAATAAACGTGGAATAAATATGTTAATTATGATTTGCTAATTAAATGAACTTTAATCAACTGGAAGCACTTATTAGGTAATGGTAATTAATTTTTAATGCTGTGAAATTTTGTAGTACATATTTACTGTTTTCTTTTAAAACATTTAACATAAATTTAAATAATATTTCAATTACAAGTATAAGGAGTGCAAATGAAAAGTGGATATACTTAAAGGATTACTAACTCATTTCTGTATTTCTTTTATAGATTTTCTACTAAATTCATGAAAAAACTGTAATTTTTTTTTACATTTACTTACAGTTTAGAGCATTTTGTTTGAATAATTTGTTTAGATCTAAACTATAGAGAACAACGCAAAAATTTTTTCTTTGTACAGATATTTTTTTCCAATGAAAATCAATACCCAAATAATGCTGTAGTGAGAGTCAATATTATGCAATCGTTGATTTTTCTGGACAATGGGAGTAGTTTTCGTAATATATTTAAATAGAAAGCTTAGAACGTCAGTTTGCATGTTTTTTTAAAAAAAATTGATAGAGCAATCGTCTCCCAATTAGGCAACCCAGGTTTTGAATTTCAGCGGTGGCTGGTTGATACGAATTCTGCTCGGGGCAGATGCAAAGTATCCTCAGTGGAAGACGTAAAATGGAATCCCCTTACAATCGGGCTAACCGTGGAAGGTTTCCGTGGCTTTCCTCTCCATGTAACTCAAACGCCGGTTAGTTCCATAAAAAAGTCCTCTCCGATGGTTACTTTGTCCAAATACTTGATCCAGGAGTTCTCGTGTCTTCTGCGTTGGGTTCAAAATTACAAAGATATGGAGTTAAATATTGAGTATTGAAAACTCAGAATTAGGTCGGCAATTTAACGCTCATTGCAAAATAAAATTAAAAAAAATCTTATTTGATTATATTTCAAATAATAGTTATCATTATAATTTTGATAATTTCTCTTACCTCCCGTTTGTTGTGTAAAAATGTATGAATTGAAAAATCCATGAATTGTAACTCTAATCTATATTATAATCTAATCTATATAAATCTATGAATTATAAATCTATGAATTAAACTGAGAAATCTTTCTAGGAGGGCCTAGAAAGATTTATAAATATCTGATGTGATTCTGTAGAGATGGCTAGTACAGAATCCCGTTCGCAAAGCTTTGAGTTTTGTTTCTTAGGTAAAATTATAGCTCAGCCCCGAAATGTTAAACTGCTTCCCACGGTTCTTCATTACAGTAGAGAAAATGGGATTAATTAAGTCTTTTTAAAGAGATAATGAGACTTTAACGTGGTCAAGTGTAATTTTGTGACTCCAGAGAATTTTTTTAACTGGAAGGAACTGTCAACTTATGCAGAAGAGAAGTCATGGAGAGAATATCGAGATGAGCAGTTGCACCCTATCAAAAGATTCAGATCAAATTAATATACTCAATTGCCGACACTCAAAGTGCCGGTTTTACTTACGGTAAAATACATTTTCATCAGAACATTTTACGGAACAACAAAATCTGATGTAGAGTAATTTTTGCGGTAATTAACGTAAAATCACTCAAATCAAAATAGCATCACTGTAAAAATTAAGGTATGATATTTTGCGGTAAAAATGGATTGCACGGATAATGCACCCGAAATACCGGTACTTTTTAAATGTGTAGAGTTGATCTCTAATGAATCAGAACCAATACACTATGAACTGTCAACCTAATGGATTGGGTCCCCAAAGAAATGCAGATGTAGGGTTGTCGCTTATTGAGATGAATCTTTCAACATAATCAAATTTGAGCTACGGCGGGAACTGATCAGTGTACTTACTATCTCAAGTGCAATGAGAACTACGTTTTGCTTCGCAGCTAAAGTCATCAACCAATCTCGCAAAGTCACATCATTTTACGCGGCATTCGTTTCAGAAATGCATATATAATTCAATATGTCCCACTGTTATCATATCTTTATTATTTTTATTCCTTGAAAATTGTTTTTACACATAATATAGAATTAAATTAAAAAGACAGTAGTTTCAAAAGCTAATTTTGAAATAAGATTTGTCAAGTAAAACGCCAAAGTAAGTAAATTAGCACTCAAATTATAACTTTTCAATTTAATTAGTTAAAAGAATGCACTTTGATATACAAATTCTGTTTTTTACACATGTATTTTCCGAACTCTGATGCTAAAGTAGTACGTGTGAATAAAAAATAGTACAGAAAAAGAAGTGTAATAAAATTAAGTAAATACTCGAATAAGTAAAATTATTTTATTTAAAATTGTTGTAAAAAATATTCAGCTATCGAAAACCTTAGAAAAAATAAAATAAAGAAAGAATTAATATTCATTGAGATGGGGACAGGAAGGGTTGAGAAATATGGCTTTTTAGCAAAACTCGCCTAAAGCTTGCAGAATTATAGGCATTGCAGAGTACAAAACTCTTTACTAATTGCTACAACTTTTTCAAATTTTTGACTATAGATTACCATTTTTACACGTAACTTTATGCATTATAAAATTTCAGAAGTGAAAGAAGGAGAAAGCTATTTTTAGATAGATTTAGTGCGGAGCCTTAAGCAATTGAAGTTTTTAAAACAATTAACACATTTTGAGACAAGTTTTTCATTAAATATTTCATGTTATTTTGTCCCAAATTTAAAAAAAATTCAAAAACTACTGGATGCAGCCAAAATGTGAAATAATATTGTCTTTTTCATGTTTTACAGATTATAATACTATGAGTTCAATTTCACACACTGGAAGTTACATTGTTTAATATAAAAGATAAGCATATTAAAAAAAGTTCTTATTTTAAAAATAACTAAGCAATTTTAATCCGTAAAAGGAATAATAGATTTTAAACAATAATATTTCCGGCATAAAAATAAATCTTTGAGGAGATTATCAAGTAAAGCTCGAAATGGAAATGATCAAAAATAAACGGAAGTTCCTTACATGAAACATTTAACAAGTTTCCGTTTTAAAGCGAAGATAAAATCATTAAAAAAATAAATATCTGTTTCCTCGCTATGCATTGATGGACAGATTGAGTAATAAGTAATGTGAAAATTTAAATTGTGGCAAATGGTTTTTACAACTATTATTAAGGGTGTTTTTGAGAAAGAAAATTCAATTTTGAATGGTAAAACAAATAAACTGAAAATGGAAAAAATAAAATCGATGTAATTAATGAACTGAAATTTATAAAATGCTACAACTCTGAAAATTTTTTTGTTTTGAAGGACTTGGCACAGTAAAAATGACAACAGAAATTTCTGTATTCTCTTATTAACTTATTAATTTTTACTTCAAAACTTAAAATTGACATTTAGTTTAATGCTGTGAAATNTTACAGATTATAATACTATGAGTTCAATTTCACACACTGGAAGTTACATTGTTTAATATAAAAGATAAGCATATTAAAAAAAGTTCTTATTTTAAAAATAACTAAGCAATTTTAATCCGTAAAAGGAATAATAGATTTTAAACAATAATATTTCCGGCATAAAAATAAATCTTTGAGGAGATTATCAAGTAAAGCTCGAAATGGAAATGATCAAAAATAAACATTTCCTTACATGAAACATTTAACAAGTTTCCGTTTTAAAGCGAAGATAAAATCATTAAAAAAATAAATATCTGCTTCCTCGCTATGCATTGATGGACAGATTGAGTAATAAGTAATGTGAAAATTTGAATTGTGGTAAATGGTTCTTACAACTATTATTAAGGGTGTTTTTGAGAGAGAAAATTTAATTTTGAATGGTAAAACAAATAAACTGAAAATGGAAAAAATGAAATCGATGATGAATGAAATCGATGATGAATCGATGATGAATCGATAATGAACTGAAATTTATAAAATGCTACAACTCTGAAAAATTTCTGGTTTTAAATGACTTGGGACAGTAAAAATGAGAACAGAAATTTCTGTACGTAAATATGCTCTTGTTAACTTATTAATTTTTACTTCAAAATTTAAAAATGTTAAAAACTAGTTTTTGGAAAACTGAATTCAAACAACTTGTTTCAACATGTCTATTAAAAATAATTAGTATGTTTCTTAAAAAAACGTACATTTATTGGCTTAAATTCAAACATGCCCTGAAAGAAAAAAATACTGAAAATAATTTGTCACTAGAGAAAAAAATCTATTTAATGTTTTTGTAACTTATTTACATTTCATACTAAATAAATTTACTGCTTTACATAATATATATCCTATGTATCATTTACACTGCTTTACATACTTTATATCTATTGTACTCACTGTTTCACATGTATATCCATTTGTTAAAATTATTTATTTAAATTGTCCAATTTTAAACAATTTATACAAATAATGATTAAATTATCATATATATATTTTTTATTGATTCCACAACAACAGTTAGTTTATAATCATTAAATAGTAGTTGTTTAGATCTTGTCGATATTTGACTTAAAAAATTAATAAATGCATTTTCATATTTAATAAAAAATACATCAGATTTTTTAAATAAAAAAAATTTACAAAAATTACGGAAGGTTAAGAAATCCTAGGCTAACATCAAGTTTTTTCATGACTACTTCACTATCATATAGACAAGCGACTGGCTTATAAATATGACAATAAATAATAATAATGGATAAAAAGAACAATCCCAAAAACTCTTCGGAAAAATATACTTATTGGAACAAAATGTCATTCATAAAATTGTATAAAACTGTTCTTTGTTGGTATAAAACTTCAAAAAATATGAAAATTGTAACGAAAGTTGACATTAATCGAGGGCTCAAAAATAGGCGCCTATTTTCAAGAATTGTCTGACATGGGCAGAATACGCAAAGAAAGCAATGAAAAGATGGAAAATGAAGGTGAAAACAAAGCTTAAAAAAAGCGATAACGAATGAAACAGAAAATGCAAAATAAATAAATGTGAAAAAAAACTAGAAAAACAGTCAAGAGTGGAGTCGAGAGTGGAACAGGCATCTCTATGCTCTGGATCTTGTTTCATTCCTGGAAACGCCAATTCCCTTGTTAACGACATGAGTTTTCAACCACCTCTGCATATCACGTGGAAATGCATTTTGCTTCTATTTTCTTCTCTCGATCATAACGGTTTTTTGTAGTTTTATTTTTCCTCTTTATTTTTTTTTTTCAGTTTTATTCTTTTATATTTTTTTGGCACACTTACGTTTCTAATCATTTTTCCCCTCATTCACGTCTGGGAAGACTATATATATATATATATATAT
>NC_092208.1:62946604-62962004 GCF_043381705.1 Parasteatoda tepidariorum
CCCGATAATAACATATATATATATATATATATATATATATATCATGAAAGGTAAATCTTAAGAACGCTTCAATGTGATCCTAACAGCCATGTTTTCTGCTTTTATTTACACGAGTCACATTAAAGATTCGAATTAACCATTCTAGGCAAAGATTAGTTAGAACTGTAGTTTTAAATAAAAACACTTTACAACAAAGTATGTATTATTTTATTTATTCCTGTTTTATTTATTTAATTCCGTTGCATTTTACTATAAACGGAGAAAAAACTATTGTAATAAAACTAATAGTTTTGATTTATTTAAAAAAATGAAAGTGACGTCACATATATCTGTTATATACAGCAGAGAAATAAATTTAAAAATAAGAAAAATACAGAGAAGCTGACATATTTAAATCAAAAATTTTCCCTTTAAGTGCTACGACGTTCTTCATTAACATTCGGCATGCTTCAAAAAAGGAAATCGACTAAGCATTTTATGAAATAAAAATGAAACATCTTACCAAATGGTTAAAAATTATTTCCTGAATTAGAATAAAAATAATAAAGGGAAACGATAATAAATTAAACGAATAGTTAAGCTTATTGCCTCAATATATCAAAAAGTTTTTGCTTTTAGCTCTATTAGCTTTAGCTACTTACGCTTTTTTACATACTCTATTATTTGAATAGAAGTTCCTTAAATATTTCTCTGCTGAATTTAATGGTATTGAAACTATGAATTAATTTTAATGAATTCTAAATTTACAATTTCACAATGTGCAATCAACTATTTTGTGGATCATGCATTATAATCAATCATTTAGTTCATATTAATGTCGCTTAAATTTTTAATATCTTAAATATGATACTCCATTTATTACTAAAATGATACGCCATTTAAATACTCTCTCTCATGGTACAAAGCTCAAAAAATATAAATAATATAAAATTGTTTCCAAAATTACACATAGCTTATATTTGGACATAATTTTAAGGTAATTTTCAACGAATTCGTCAAACGATAATTTATATCAATTGTAAATCAGACAGTTCAACATTTTACAGCCAAAATATCGTTTGTTTATTTAAAAAAAATTTCAAATACATTAACTCTTATATCCAGTAGTATCTTCTCGATTCAATTCAAACCTTTACAAATATATTGCTCTACACCTTTTTATTAAAAAGAGAGAAGTATTTTCATTATATTTTCTTATTTTTTCACCTGAAATCATGCTGTTTCAAAAACTATTACTATTTTAAGTGAAAATCATGAAGATTATATGAAACAACGAACAAAATTAATAAGTCACATTATTCAAAAAACTAAAAAGTAAGTTATTTTTCATATCAAATTTAGAACTTTTTTATTTTTATTATTTCTACTGTATTTGTTAGAATATTTTTTCTCTTTAATATTTTGCTGTCAGAATGAAAAAATTTTATTTCAAATTTGGAAATTATGTTTAAAGGTCTGTAACTGAAATAATATCTCTATTCATATTAACCAATTTAATTTGACTGTATGCTCTAGACTAATATTCTAAGTAAGGGATGAAAACGGTAATAATTCAAATATGTATATTAAAACTTATTTAATAGCTCAAATTATAAATGTTCGAAGCAACTGTTTACACAATGATGAAAAAAAAATTCCGTCATTTGAATTGCTGAAATTTTTCAAATTATTCAAAAAACATTTAAAAGAATTTTTGTTCTCTTCTTAATACTGTTTTGTGTAATTTTGTATAAAATTTTACTATCATATAAAGTTATTTATGCTTCTAAGAATCGAGGCAAAAAAAATTCTGAAACAATAGATTATTTCTAAAGAAACATAAAATTCTTTAAATACACTTTAAGAAATTCCTGATCAAATTATGGTAAAAAGCACAGGTCGCCGGTGTTTCTAACCGTAAAGTCATTTTTAACGGAATATGTAATGGTACAAAAGAATCCGATATACCGAATTTTTTTGCAGTAATAATTACTTTAAAATCTCTAAACCTCTGTAATTAAATTACTGTAATTACTGTAAAAATTACGCTATAATATTTTACGATAAAAATGGATTTTACAGTAAAATAGATTTTATGGATGACGCACCCAAAGTGCCGGTACTTTATACTGCAATTTGATCCGAAATTTTTTACATTGTGATAAGGCAAGTCAAAAAACAAGTTTTGTTTCTTTAAAATTTGAGCATTAATCCACTCTCATTAGCTTTTAATAAATAAAAAAAGATTTATGACTAAAATTAAAACTAAAGAAATTTAAGTAGAGAAATTTCGTTGAATGATATAAAGAATTACACACGTTTTTACGGCCATTGAAAATTTTTCACTTCTGAATCACCACAAGCACCTTAAAATAGCAACATTTCTTTTTAATATAAAAAACGCAAAGACTCGTGCGCGTCGCTTTGAAATCACTTCTAATTCCTTATCTTAGTCGTGATCCTATGCTTATCGCCCACTTAGAAACAAAATTATTCAAATTACTCTTATTTTCAAGAATGTAAATTTTCATTTAGATTTGTGAATGTAGACAAAGCCTTTTCCGACGCATTCATTCTATTTTTAACTCGAAATATTCTTACTGATATCAATAGGTCATTGATATTCAGTGGTGTACTTCACTGCTCATTTTCCTGGTTATTACAATTTAAGGCGCAAAATACTTGTGACTTCGAAAAGTCCTTACTTGTTGTACGTTTGAATTGTATTGTTTCAGCGTCAGTAATGATGATGGTTTTATTGTGTAATAGAGTTTGATATAGTGGAAACTCTTATGTTGAAAAGTAATTTACATATTCGTGATCATCAGGTAGCAAGTAATAGTCCGTTTTGAATGTATAAATAAAAAAAAATGCTAATTCTTTTCCTTCCGCTTTGAATGTGTATAACTCGGAGAAAAGTTTTTTTACAGATTAAATTTGCATTCAATAAAAATTTTATTTGCGTGCACTATATCATTTCTAAAATTTGACATTGCATAAACACTCTTTTCAACTAAATTCTTTCAAGGAAAATCATTATTATGATTAATTTTAAAAAGTGTAGAAAGTTGCAATGGTCCAGGAATCCAGCTAAGACAGACATCCATTCGATAACTTAGGAAACTAAAACTATATATCTATTGCTATTATTTTTATTCTGAAATAAATTTTATTTTAAGAAATAAAAGTTTGAATAGAGCAAAATATTTTATAGCAAAATGAGTGTGATTTTGAAATGAATTTTAATGAGAAGTTTTGGGTCATTAAAATTTCAATATTATTTATATTTAAGAAAATTTTGTTTGAAAAAATAAATTTGTTAAACATACAATAATTTCAATTTATGCAAAAAAAATGTTTGAAATATGGACTTTGTTTTTAAAAAATATTCCTTCGTGTATATCATTGTTTTTAATAATTGAGTAAACCTCCTCCAGAATTAATAGTAATTAATACATTTAACGATGCATCTTTAAATTTTCTTCTAATCAATTCAAGTTTAAACAAAATCACGAATTTCATTCAAAATCACGAACTATTTGTAGAAAAATAAAAATAAGCCTTTTTCATAGTTGGAAGTATGAATATATATATATATACATATGAATATATATATATATACAATATACATAATTGCATTTTCTTTGAAATTGAGTTTCTTTAGTGAGATACACACAAATACACAATGCGACAAAACACCAGAAGATAAATATTTGAAATCAAGAAAATAAAAAACTAGGAAAATTAAATTTTGCGGTTATTCACCGTGTTCATTAGTGGGTGAAGGTTAAATGATTCACATCTTGTACGAATTCATGACAAATTTATGGTATATTTGTCATATAAAAAAGACATTTAAAAATTTTTTATATGAAAAAGAAGTCTTCACCAGCAGTGAACTATTAGCAACTGAAAATTTAATAAATATTTTAATTTTTTTCCTTCCGCTCTTAATATGTATAACTTGATGAAAAGTATAAGTTCTTTGTAGTTTAAATTTGCAGTCAATAACCTCTAACTACAAACAATAGATAGCTGAAACATTGCTTAATAATCCATATAATCAACATGAGAACAAATATTTTTATATGCAGTTCTAACACTTTACAAGTTATATTTGAGATGATAAAAAATTTTAATTTTTACATTACAAAATATATTTTGTTCCTTTATGTGAAAACGTTTTTTATCGTAGTCAATGTCATATAAAAAGTTAAATATTTTAGCATTCATAAGTATAATTTTCTTCAGTTTATTATATAATAAAAAGATGAGTATTATAACATTTTAGGGCGAATTATAATTTTATTTTACAATGTCCCTGTTAAAATATGTACGCTATAAAAAGTTTTGCTATAAACTTATGTTACTTAGAATCGTAACATTATTTGCGGATTTGTTAATATTATGTGTGAAATGAACTAAAAATTTAGTAGAAAAAATCTAAGTGATGACCGTCACAATATTTTAAAAAAACTAATAGTAAATAAACAACTGCTTCTATAATAATTAATCTAAACGTCTCATTTAAGTAAAACTACACAAGAAGTAATTTATTATCACATAATTTTTAAAATTCAAGACAATGATTTTCTTGATACTTCCATCTAATTTTTAAACTTTTACGTCAAAAAGTTTAAATTAATGTAATTTTTTATAATATTTCATTTAAGAACATATTTTGCTTTTTGACATTTGTTTATATTTCCTGTCTAGAATTCGGCTCTGCTTTATTTTGCTTTTTAGTTGCTTTCATTATGTGAGTTATGAATTTTTCTATTTTACTTCCTGTCCCTTTCTGGAAAAGCTATATTTATTCTTCATAGATAGAGCCAAGGTGACTCAGGGGATATAGCAGTCGCTTTCCAATGAGGTAACCCAGGTTCGAATCCCAGAGGTGGGTGGTTAATACAAATTATGCTCCTAGTACGCACCGATCATAGTGCTGACGTAAAGTATCTTCAATGCCAGACTGATCATTGGTTAGAATCCACTCGTTTTCTGGATAACTTTGGAAGATTTCGACAGTTTTTCTTTCCATGTAAGGCTAATGTTTGTTAGTTCCATCAAAAAGTACTCCACGAAGGCCAGTTTATCCCAACGCTTGATCCAGGAGTTTTCTTGTCTTCTGAGTTAGGTTCAAAATTACAAGTGTTCTGAATAGAACATTGATGAGCTTAAACTCAGAATTTTGTTGACTGTTTAATGATGGTTACAAAATAAAATAATTCTTCATAAATTATTAAATAAAATACGAAAATATACTTTAAAGATAAAATAAGCATTGAAAAAATCATTAAATGCCTTAAGCAAAAGCTGTAATTTTTCTGCTAACTGCTACAAAGCAATGAAGGTTATCTATTGCAATTAAATGTCAGAAATAAAATTGGTATCGGAATAAAAATAAAGGCCAGTTATAGCATAATAATTCAATATAGATTTAATTTAACAAATACATTTTTCATTATTACTTTTGAATAGGTGATTAACACCATTCAAGACTATCAACATTATCAAAACTGGAATAAAAGTTTTGTAATGAATTTACATGTCAAAAACTTAAAAATTGCTTACTCTACAAATCATTGTCTACCCTCCATCTACCAGTAACAATCAATTTTGAATAATAGACAATCCATTAGTTATTGATTGAATTTCAGATGGTTCAATCAATCTTCCTTATCGGCTAGCATTGAAATCACGTGTCAAATTACAAATCGCCTATTTCCTGAATAATGCTCAATAAACTATCAATTTCACTGAATAAGAGCAATTTATTTATTTTAAAAACGATTTTTTTAAGTTAAGTCCCTATTTTGTTTTGCATTTGTTTGCGGACAAAATTGATGAACGCACATATGTTGTGACATGGATCATATCATTAAAATAAAAATTGTTTTTAGGAATACAATTTCTAATTTTCTACTTAGAATCGCAAACACCATGGAAGTTTAATAAAAAAGGAAAATTAAAATATTGTTTGTCTTAGATTTTCTTTTTTCTTTTCTTTTTTTTTGTAAAAAGATACTTTTTTTCTGAAAAAGCATTCTCATACAAATTTGAATTAAATAATATAATAAAAATTTTTGACTTCCAGATGTATATATAATATAAAATATATACATATATAATACAAAATATATATAATATGTGTAATATGTGTTCTATGTCCCTTCTTCTGTGTGGTTGTGTGAATGTAACCCACCCTATAAACGGGTTTGTGGTTGTATGACGAGGGCGACGCTACTCCACCGCCGTGGCATGGCCATAGGTGATAACTGGGTAATGATAAGACAGTAGCAATTCTGACATTTCTGAGGCCAATAGAAAATAGACCCAAGTGCAATCAGATTACACGGTGAAAAAATTCTCGTAAAACTACCGTACTTGATGGTAAATACATTTCTAGCCAAATAAACCGTAATTCTGGTTAATAAAATCAAAATATTCTGCATTAAAACCATTCATTTGGTAATCACTCCATTCCTATGGTAACGGTTTACTGAAAATTCCAGTTTTTTAAATTATAGCTTTTATTGCCACACATTTAGTAAAAAATGCATAACTGAAAAACAAGATGAATTATTTTTAACAAAATGAATTATTTTTTATGTCATGTTCTAAAGTATCATGAAAACATTATCAAATTTTAACACATTTACCAAATTATTAGTCTTACCAAAATCATTGCCAAAGTACTTAGGTACAAATTACTGAGATTTTATGTGTGCCTATATAGCAAGAAATAAGGTACTCTCTGTCTCTACCTTATTATGGTAGTTTTGACCATACTTTTTTCTCAGTGTACAATAAATTCAAAAAAACTATGTCTTATACAGTGCTGTTTAGTATTTAGTTATGAATAAAATATGGGTCTTAAATATTTAAACATTTTATTTCAAATTGGCGTAAAATCTGGAAACAAATTCAGAATCATAAAACAAAAGAATGGAAAAGTTCTTTGCCCTTCATTCAGAGAAAGCTAAGAAAACAAATAGTGAATTATTTTTCTGTTTGAATACTTATTACTTTAAGTGTATGATCTGACTTTGAATTTTTACAGTTAAAGTGTAGTTAAAAAATTAAATCTTGTGTATGCTTCTGAGATTATCTGAGCTCAATTGCTTAAGATACTACATTTAAAATGAGAGTGATTTTCCGTCTTATATTTTTTCATCTCCTAAATGCATTTAAGTAGAACAAAATATTACTTAATTAGGTTTGAAAATATGTCTTTCAAATATCAAATAAGAAACATTGGAGAAAAAAAGACACAACCTATCTTAAAATTGTCTTTCCATTTTGAAGTCAGAAACTAAAGAGGTCAATATCACAAGCATTCTTACATTTGGCGAAGGTAATAAAAAAAGGAAATCGTAACTTATCCCAGGAAATGATTGTGCGAGTGCTCAAGACGATGTTCAGCCTGCCACCCAAAGCCCTGAGGTCAGTTTAATAGGTATACGATGTAATATCCTGTCCTTCAAACGCCGTGGACACGGATATTGAGAAATATTTTTTTTGCATTGTATCAAAACTCCTCACCATATGAAAAAGCCTTTAATAGAATCGTATTACCATATCATTATTTCTGAAGGAAAATTTAATAAAATGATTTATCGAAAACAATCTGTTTCAATTTCAGCAAAAAATTGATATTCTTTTTTTTTATGAAGAACTATTTATTGCGATAAATCTATCATCAACCAGCTGTAACAGTTTTTTTAACATTGTGCCATGAGTTGTATGAAGCGAAATCACAAACTTAAATACCCTTGAATAATGTTTGGTTCTTTGATTGCTTTTAATTCTGAAAAAAAAAACTCTAATTTGTTTCAACTTCGAGAAAAAAATGTTGTCTCACTATAATAGCCAATTATGTATAGAAAGGCTTTTTGTAATAAGACAATTATATGAAATAAACTGATATATTTGTATACCTATAACATGTATTAGAATTGTTAAACCAGTTAATTTCTTAAGCAATGAGTTAGCCACCAGCCCCAGTGGCGGTTTAGGTGTTTTGTTAAGAAATTTTCCATTTTTGAGTTATCACTTTTTGACACTATCAATATGAACAGATTCCATTGTAAATCTATGTTGTTTCGCAATCGTCTTTTCAGTGGTTATTTCAAAGGAATTCCGCATCGTTTAAAAAAAATCAATATTTTTAATGCGATATTTTGATACGCGAATTTCAAACTTTAATGATCACGTTTTGATTTGGAATATTTTTACCGATATCCTAATAAATCCAAGTGACGTTTTGATCCCTTTTTTTGGTACTTACACTTACCAATTTTAACACTGTTTTGAAAATCCAGATACATTTGGTACGATATTCCGACTCATGAGTTGTAAATCGCTCATTTAATTAATCACTTTTTGACGTCCTTTTTCTCCCGATTTCATCGTAAATCCCAGGTTCGGCTGTTTTAACATCGTATTTTCATTTTTCACGTAATTTAGAAAAACTTCATTTTTTTTTTGTGTAATATTATTATAAATCTCAAAATTGAATCCCGCATTTAAATCCTTCTTCGTTATCAATCAACTTATAACCGAAATTTGGTTCTAAGTAAACATCCAAATTGCAATTATAACTTAATAAACTTAAAGACATAAATGTTTCTGATTATAAATAAAATCTTTAATTTTACTAGGGATCAGAATATTAACTTAACTTATCGATAAAAATACCGCAAATATGACATATATGATAAATATGAAATAGATGAGATTAGACAATAAACATCACTGACAGCAAAAGAAACACGACAGAATAATTTTCTTGTTGACCAACAAGTACAAATTGTCAAAAGAAAGACATTTGTTGAACAACTTTATACTTTACCTGAGACTGGCAAAAAATTAGGAAAAATAATTATATTTATTTTTTATATTGCTGGAAGCTATTTAACTCCAGCAAATGCCAGAAAAATAAAACGTAATTAGATCAAACAAGCTTAAAGCACTGTTGCATAATTGATAACGTTATAAATTTATTCAAAATATTCTAAACCCGTTTTAAATTCTGTAGCGCTATGTATCTTTTAATTTTCTAACTCAATTAAAAACAATTGTTTTAAATCCCAAAGATTTTAATCTCTGAATTTTCTTTTCTATAGCTAATGACTTTATTTCATACATTTTAAAGAATATCACAGCAAAATATGTTACTCAATATTACTCAAAATATGAGAATATATTGATAGGGATTAAATGTCTTTCAATTCATTTCAATATACGTTTATGAATTTCAATGTTCAGGCTACCATCATTTTTTACATATTCACTGTCAAAACTAGTTTTAAAATATGCGGTCATTAAATTAATATCTATTCAACCATTAGAAAAACCTATACAAAGTTTAAATATTATAATCACCCTATTTAATTTCAGTATTTTATTGAAATCTCTATTCCTAACAGTCTCTAGGCTCTCGATTTAACTTGATTAACACTTGATTTTCTTGTCTCTACACATAATACTTGATAACAAAACTATTGTTTATTCTAGAAAGTTATGTAATTTAATAAATACGCATACAGTGATGGTTTTAAAAATTATATGAAGTAATTGCAATATATGATTAAAGCATTGAAATCTTTTAGAATTTAAACAATCATTGTGAAAGAAAAAAAATTTTTTGGGGTCCATGCACTTTCCATTAATACATTCAACAATCTTTCTTTCTCTTCTCGTAGCTTTCGATTTCAAAATCTTTTTTTAAATCATTCAGGTTTGTCAATTTCTATCATCAGTACAAAAATAACACTTCAATGGAAACAACAAACACTCTGTGAAAAGACTGAATACCTATTGAACAATGGAGCTTTAATTGTCTTAAATAGACCGTGACAGTATTCTATCTGAAATTGGATGAGCAAAACACTTTTTCCTAAAGAAGTGAGTTATTTTTTTCGTCTTTGTTTTAACCCTTCTTAAAATTGATATTTTTTGTAATGATTTTGCTTGTTTATTTAGCTTTAGTATGAAAAAGTTGTTATTTAAATAAGACATTGTCAGACAGTGTAAATAAGTAGTGTGTTTTTTTATATATATTTTACTACTTCATTTTGATAGTTAATTTAATTAATTAATTTAAACATTGATCAAAAATCTTGATGCTAGATTCCATCCAAGTATAGCCATTTTTGAATGACATGTGTCAAACAATGAATGAGCTATTTTTTAACGTAATAGAGGTTAAAAATCTCAAATTTAATTATCTATATTTCATTAAAATTTAAAGCCAATATCTCTATCTCAAATTGATGACCAAAACAACAATTTTTAATATCCATTACAATCGAGTACTTAAAATTAGCAGATTATTAAGGACTTAACTATCTTTTTTCTATGTTTTTAATAGCCATTAAAAATTTGAAAAAGAAAAATAACTGTTGCCAAAACTGTAAAAACTAAACTAAAATACTAAAGAATAATTACATTATTAAATATTGAAGATAAAATACAAAAATTAAATATTAAAGATTGAATATCAAAAATCATACTTTAAAGAGCAATATTAAACAAATGAAGAACTTCGTTATTACAATTTTAATTTTAAAAAAACACTTTCAATAAATTAATATTACTGCAAATACTTAATTTCATATCTTGTTGAATAATTAATTAATCAATGTAATTCAGACTCAGAAAGTATTTAAATTAGGTTAAATAAGTTTTAAAAGTCACCAAAAAGTAGAGCAAGGTAACTAATAATAAGATTTTGGAAGATAAGATAAGATAATTCAAATCTTCATTCTTCATAAATAAACAACTCAAAAAACAAACTTTTATTTACACTCGAATATAATTTGTGATTATTATATTTGGCTTATGTTGGTTAAATGAGAAATCATTAAAGACATTGCGATACTTTATTTATAGATTTTTTTAACATGAATTTTATTTTATAATATTTCAAAAGAGATTAAAGTGATAAACAGTATGCACAAGTGAAAATTGCAGACTTTGGAACTATTTTGCTGATAAATTACTTCCATTTTCGTTTTAATATACTTTATCATGAGGATTAACATTAGGTTGATAAACTTTGATATTTTGAATTAAAAAAATATTTCCCTTTTATATTGAAAAAAAAAAAGAATTCTAATTTCATAAGACGAATTTTTTCTGCAAACATTTTGTTCACATTAATTAGAAACATTAGAAACGTCAATTATAATCAAACGGAAGTTATTTACTTTTCAAAATTAGGAAATTAAACTAAATAAATAAGAAGATTTGCAAGAAATAAGAAAAAAAAGCATTCTAAAAAAAATTTATAAAGAAGGTAGTTTAATAATTAATGCATCGTTTGGAGGAATTAAGTTTTTTTTTTTATATATTAACAAAATAAATACGGCATAATTACTTCCGAAAGATTTTAATAACAAAGCTTAATTTCCTCGTAGTTTAGTTTACTTTCATGCTTTAAGGGATTGCAAACTAATTTTAAATATTTTAAATCTTTTTTAATCTCAAAATCTTTCGCTAAATATATCCCCAATTTCAAGCTCATCAACCATGTAGCATACAATCAATCTAAATGCAAAATATTGTTCAACAATATTCGAAATTTACAAGCCGAAATTGGGTCAAATAGTTTCCAAAAATTATTCAGTTTATTTCTTAAACTAATAAATAAAAATAAAATTACGTTAATAATTAAAGGACAAAGTTAGTTTTAAATGAATTAATATTAATTATTAAAATGTAATTCACCAACTCTTAAAATTAGAATCAATGAAAATGAAAATTTAAAGATAACGTCAGTATGTAGGCTTTTTCATTATTCAAATTTAATCTGACGGAACGACATTGATCCAGTGAGCATTATCTAAAAAATTAACTAAAAAAACTAATCTTTCACATTACATAGTATATTGTGAACAACGTTTTTACGGTATGCTTCGAATGTCTTCTTGTAGAAAAAAAGTTCTGTCATTTGTTTTGTACTCACGAAGTGTTGAACCATAAGAAGAATAAATATTAAGGATCAGTAGAGACCATGGAAAAGCAAACTGGAGTTTATGCAGAACAATATCGATCCTTGGAAATTATTCAATGCAATACAATAATTATTTTTGAATTACACATTATTTTTTCCAAATTCTCTTTATTACTTTACATGTTATAATTAATTTCATTATTATAATAAAAAGTAAGTATAATAAGTGTTTATTAGGAAAACTTATAATTTATAAAAATATTAATAATTTAAGTTTTAAATTCCTCCGGGATTTTTTAAGCTGAATTTTAAGACATAAAATAATTTTTAAGCTTGATAAACCATATTTTATATTTCAAAGTAAATTTTTAATTACATAGATTAACCTTGCCCAGATACAAAAAGTATTAGTAGTAGACAGTTTCAAACAATGTTTAGAGAATGTTACGAATTTAGCAAAAGCAGTATTGCGTTTGTGAAAGTCTTTTTGAAAATAGTAACTCAACCTGATTAGTATTAGTTAAGTTACTGATCTAGTTCAGCATTTCTAAATTCAATTTGAGAAATATGATGTTAACATTTAAATAATGCTTGTTTTAAAAAATTTTGCGTTATTATGAGAACAGTATGTTTTTGTGAATATGTTTTATGCGAGATAAATTTTAGACTTTTTAAATGTTTGTTACACTAATTTGGTTATCGTCATTTAATATTTTTTAATGCGCAACATTTAAAGTCATTTAGTGTTTGTATGCCTAAGAAGTATAAATATTTTCGAACATTGTTAAATTAACTTTTCAGTATATTAGAAGTGCTATAGCCTAATATGAATTTTTAATTAGGTTAATATTAATAACTGCAATAAATATTAGAACGTTTTTTATTTTGCCTTAAAAAGAAAGCTATCAAAATAAAAACTACACTGTCATCGCTAATATATCTATCACACACGAGAGCCTCCCAATAGGTTAAATATTTAAAATATAATAAGAGATTATTTTTTGAACTGAAATAAGAGTTTATTTTTTGAACGAATTTCATATTTGTGAGAAAATATTTGACTCGTTGCAATAGAGCACTGCGTTTTTTTTAAATTTATTTTTATGTACGAAAATGATTTAAAGTTAAAGAAAATATTTTTATATTTCCTAAAAATAATAATATGAATCCAAATCCTAGTATAATTTAATCCAAATCGCATTCTTGAAATTCCTTCTTCAATAAATCCAAAAAACACCCCATTTAAAATAAAAATGCAAATTTTGCAAATTTTTACTAACTATTATTCTAATGATTGACACATGATGTAGCTTTTGACTAATTTATTTGTATTTTAAAATTCTAATAATTCTACCATATGTTGAACAGGTAATTTCCATTAGTCATATTTTGAATATTCTCTCATTTTAGAGCACTAATTTTGTTTTGCTTATTTAATAAAAAGACTTACATTGACAAAGCAAAACTCTGTGCAAAATATACAGGTTTTTTCAAAATATAATTTTTCTCAACTTGGAATTTATGACAAGACGCTCCTTATTAATTTTCAACAAAACTTCATTGGAAACTTATTACCGGACCAAGAAACTACAATTAACAACTCAAATTCAATTTTATTAATACCTTATCTGAAACGATAAAATTAGAACTCATCTAAAGATTCATAAATTAACAAAAATTCTATAAAAATTAGAAAATAAGTTTTGCTTTGAATCTCATTCAGAACTTAAAATTAGTTCTCGGCTAATTTCTACAATGCATCAAATATTAAACACGTTACGTATACAATGACCATATTATTCGTATTTTGAAATTCTGACTTTTCTACAAACTGTTTACTGGGTAACGTAAATTAGTCGTATTTTTAATACCCTCATATTTTAGAATGAGACTTGTGTATTGCTCATTAAATAAAATGCCTTTTACTAACACGGGAAAATGCGGGGATAAATAATGATAAATTAACAAAGCTTATATGATGAAATTAGAAGGTAAATTTTGCCATAAATCTTATTTAAAACCTAAAAGTAATTCTAGACAAATTTCTGCAGTGACTCAGATGGTAAACACTTATGTCAGGCAATGACTAGTTTATACAGATTATGATTTTTCCACTAACTATACAATTGATAATGCAAATTTCGTATTTTTAATGACCTCATATTTTAGAATAACATTTTTGTATTGTTTATTATATAAAATGCATTTTAATAACAAGAGAAAAGTGTGTACCACTTTCTCAATATACAAATAGTTTCAATTATTAACTTTCAACCAAAATCCATCAAAAATTTATTCACCAGACAGACAAACTCCAACAACCCCAATTTTTTGATACCTAATCTAGAGTGCTGTAATTAGAATAAAAACTAATGATTCATAAACTAGCAAGACTTTCAGAAAAAATTATAAAAAAGTTTTGTTATGAATCTCATATTAAACCATTTTTGAGAAATTTCCTGCAGTGAATCAAATGATAAACATGATATGAAGACAATGACTTGATTATTCGTATTCAGATTCTGACTTTTTTACTATCTGTATAATGAGCAATGTAAATCAGTCGTATTTTTGATACCTAAGTAATTCCAATTTTAGAATTATAATTCTGCTAGCTCATTAAATAAAAAGTCTTCCATTAAAATTGACAAGGAAAATGTGTGTACAAGAGTTCAAATGATTTCCTCAATATACATTTCACGACAAGTCTCTTCTTATTAATTTCAACAAAACTCCGTGAGAAATTTATTCACCACATGAAGCAACTCCAATCAGCAACTCAAAATTCAATTTTATTGATATCTTATCTAGATCGTTGTAATTATATTCCGACTAACAAGTCATAAACTAACAAACTGCTAAGATAAAATTAGAAAAGGGAAAGTTTTTTTTCACAACAAAGTAAATAAAGTGACGGAAGAAGCAATTCATTTTACCTAGTTTGTAAAAAAAAAAAAGGAACTTAATTCAACCAATTTCCTACTGTGTTATCTCTATACTGATTGCGCAAATGCGGAAAGATAGACCATGTTGCAATGTTACGCTATGGTGAACAGAGTGTAATCAAATTTTATTATGTGTATGAAATTACAAAATGATTGGTGTTTAAGTACCGTGCTTCGAATTCTCTAAATAATCGTCAAAACTATTTTAAACAAAAAAAGAAACATTTATTTTTCGAATCTTAGAAGAATCTTACCTACTTAAAGTACTTTAAAGTCAAAGTTTAAATTGGTTTACACATTATTGGTTTACACAACCTTTCTGAGTGAAGGGCCACTTGCATAGCTGGTAGATTAACGAAGAGCAGCACTCATATTTAGTCATGTTAGCAGAAAATATGATAATTTTTATGTAAACAATAGTGTTCTAAGCTCTAAATTTTTTTTATTAGTAAACTTAATAACATTAGAAAAATTAAATACTTTTAATTTTTTGAATTCATATAAAACTAAAAAAGAA
>NC_092208.1:62962264-63214635 GCF_043381705.1 Parasteatoda tepidariorum
TTCATTGGCAGGATATATATATATTTATATAATGGGAGGAGGGATATAAATTCTAACCAAAAAGAAGCTTACCTAACGGAAGTTCAAAAAATATACTCATTTTATAGAGTAATATAAATTTGAATTAAATATTTTATTTAAAAAAAAATTATGATTTTTTTTTAACAAAATCCGAATTAAAATAAATTTTTTTATTGAGTTCAAAAGTTCCCGCGGGCCGCATGTGAGTCGAGGGCCACAGGTTGTGCACCCCTAGTTTATATCAATAAAAGACCACATGCTTATAAATGGTAAAAACTTTACTTCTTATTAGATAAATTTTTAACTTAGGAAATCATTCCCTTTTAACAGCTGAAGACTTTTGGCACTCAAATGGTACCTACACTTGTTCCAAAGGGAATATTTTTCAATCGCACTGTTGCTTAGTATTATTTCCCGATAGGCACTTTAGAAATTTCTGGAATTTCAATGATTTTGCTTCACGATACTCAGAAACATTTTATTGCCCAAGAGGAATTCAATATGATTTTCTACAAAAACTTCCTACTAAAATATTTGGAAATTTGGCTTAGCATAATTTTCAGAAAAGTCTTCTAAATTCTTCATCCAACCACAATTATCATACGTTTCCTCCTTCAATAAACTATTTAACGGTGTTGCTTCGATAAAAAAAAGTTCTCAAATAATAATAATCTAATACTTTGAAAAACATTGAATGGGACTTGCTCGTTGTGCATCCTACGCACAACATTTTATCCGATATTCAGTATCAAAAAGTAAAAAATTTCAAAATAACAAAAAATGGAAAATAAAAATGTATGAACTTCGAATTGCTCTCTCTGATATCCATAATTCTTCACATCATTAGAGATTCCATTCTTCATATAAGATAAAACGTATGTCTGACAGTAATTTTTCATTTTTTCAATAATTTATTTAAAGTGAAAATAATTTCTTGTCTTGTGATGATTCTAGTAAACTTTCTGTCAACTTATTTTCAATAACTCACTGTATCTTGAATTTTTATATCATCGACCTTTAAACAAATTCTAAATTTTCAATTTTTATGAAAAAATACGTCATCTAAATACCACAAAATATAAGGTGGTTGCCACAATCTGGGAAATATGATCAAAATAGTTTGTTAAGCAGAGTAGTAATGTTTGGACCTGTTAAATATTAAAGTTAATTTTGTACGCGTATTCCGCCATATCTCGAGAATTTTTTTAACGAACAGAAACTTTTTGCACGCAATTATAAAAGTGGTTCATCCAAAGATAATTCAATGCAAAAACTAATTTTTGATAATTATTTATTATGTATTATCATTTAGTTTAATAATTGTCGAAAAGATTTCCAAGTTTTTACATCATTTTAAAGAATATAATTTCACATGGTAAAATATAAAATTTGAACAAAATCGGTCGAGTAGTTTCTAAAAAATTGAAATCTAAATGTTTAACTTTTAAAATTTGATTTCCCAGGAAATATTCAACCAGCTGTGCTCAAATTTTGTGTTTTGCCATATAAAGTTACATTCTGTGTAATGGTGTAAAAAAATTTTATATCTCACAACTAAAAACTTATTCGACCTCTTTAATAAAATTATTAAAAGTAATAATCAAATGTAAAAAATTATATTTTGCGAGAATAAATGAATATCTTATGATTAAACGAATTAATAATTGTATGCAAAAAATTTTCAATTAGCTTCTAAAGTTCTCGATGTATGGCGAAATGCGCAAAAAGTAAAATTAACGTTTAAGGGATAAAGCTTTTTATTGCTCTTCTGACCAAAGTATTGGAAACATATTTCCCCAGATTGTGGATACCTCCAATAACTTAGGAGGTCCAAAATTCCAAAATCCGTCAAAAAAAAAGGTATGTTATTTAGATAAAGTAGGAATTTTAGCGAAGTTTTTATATCTGCTTTCAGAACAGCCTAAAATATCATCTGCATAAATTCATTAACATATTTGAGATCATCCCGTCGAACCCTTAAGTCTCAGTCCTAGAACGTGAATATTCAATCATCGAAGGTTATTCAGGGATTTTTGCGTACTGCATATTAATTTCTTATTACTGATATTTTTTTTAAAAAAAGTAATGAGAGATAAAAGTTCAAAATGAAGATATGGTTTGCTTAGTGTAACATATGAATAAAACAAAACAATGAGAATAAAGCACAAAGTCACAAAAGTGAACACTCTAATGTTTCAACTCTATTAACAAGAAGAGTTTTGAAATACTGCTGTAACTTTATTTGTGCTTTATTCACGTTTGTTTATTTTTTATTTTTGTGTAAGATAAGTTTGAAATTAATTTTTTTAAACGTACGAAACGTTTTTTAACGTTTTTTTAAACGTTTTATCACAAAAAAGTTATTTGTCCCATTGTGTGGTAAAATTTCTCCTCAGAGGTATAATAAAAATCCATCTTTTTGAGGATGTTCCACAGACCACTGCAGTGATGATGCAATAACTGTACTATGTTACCCAAATCATTAAAATGCAATACTCATTTGGTCATTTTTAACAAAATGACTGGAATACACAGGTAAGTTATAAATTTTCAAAATATTACACGTTAGAAAAGAAATGATTGTTTAATATTTTAATAAAACCAATTTGGTAAATAATGAAGAAAGAAATTGATCTGTTTGAGCTACTATGATAGTGAATTTTAAATATTTATATCTAAAATCGGAATCTGATAAGCAATTTTACAATTTAATAAGTTATTATTACACTATTTTATATTTTATTTTATAACCAGTGTTGAACAGCCGACCCAAGTTCAGACTTACGATTATCACTGTTCAACTTCGCAGCCTTGTAAATTTGAAACCAATCCAGAAGACAAGAGAACTTCTGAATCAGGCATTACGAAAAACTTGCCTTCTTGGAGGATTTTTTGATTGAGCTAACCCGAATTTATGTTACATGAGGAGGAATACCACGAACCCCCCCCCCACAACAGTTAGTATGACGGCAAGGGGAACCCATGATCCCTTTACCACTAAGTACATTTTACGTCAGCACTGTGGTTTATGCGAGCCGGGAGCGGAATTCATATCAACCAGCTGTCGCTGGGATTTGAACCCGGTTCACTTCATTGGCAGGAGAACCTGAGCCACCTAGTTCATTTTTATTAGTTCTGTTACTTCTAAAACTCAACTCTGATCAAGGACAATTTGAGAATTTATCGTTGTCGAAAATATAATACTAAGTATTTTATTATTCGAAAATTTGCAAGGAAATCATGCTTGTCTTGCTCGGCATATGATTTTTTTAAGTAATGTTAAATAAACATTCAGGGTTTCATTTTAAATGAAGTATTTAAATTACATAAACTTAAAATTGTGTAAGTAACCTATTATTTCATAAATTATTATTATGAAAGGTGCAATGAACTTTTTTGATATTATTTCAGTTAATATTTTCATAACACCGTCATACTAATGAATTGTAAGGCTACAGTACCTCATTTTTAACAAATTTGAAAATTAAAGATTTTCGGAGAAGAAAACAAAAAATTATAATTATTCTTGAAAAAATAAATGCAACTATTAGAATTTTTGTTCATGTATATTAAAGTGTTCGTTCTGATTTTTTTTTAGAAATATTTTTACAATTGCTTCCTGCTACCATAAACAACTCCGTTTTAAATAAAAAATACTCTCGTACTCAAAAACCATTTCCCACTTTTAAAACCTTATGCTTACTTCAATCTACCATTAGAATTCACAAAACATTTTGCTCCATTTCCAACAAAAGAATTGCGGCGGTTTATACACACTTGGCTAGAACTTTCACGCCGAGCCATGCTTGTTTTATCCCGCGGTGTAAATTTAAGGAATGAAACGAGCAAACAAAAACTCTCTACTGCTGTAACTTCAGTATTTTTATTTTTACAATCGTCTGTTTTTGTCACAGAGTTTGAATCCGTGGTCGCGCGTGTTGATCACGAGAGTACCTATTTTATCGTGTGCTTCCTAGATATGCTAAACAGGAATTAAGTAAAGAAAAAGGAAATATTCTGCGTTTTTATTCCATTATTTTAATCGTATTTTCTTGGTTTTAAAACCCTATTTGAGGAAGTTCCGATTTTTCCTGATGAGAGGAAGTTGTTTGTCCTGACATACAATAGTCAGCGGTGATATCATAATCATTAAAAAGTAATTAAATCTGGAAATTTAAAAGAAAAACATTCATGGATTTTATCGTTTTTTTAGTTTTTTAATTTCTATATTTATTCGGAAGTGTTAAATATAATTGAGATGTTTCCTTTCAGAAACAGCTCAAACCATTTTGTTCTAAATTTTCCCGATGAGAGGAAGATGTTTGGCATGGCTTATAATAGTCAGTTTATATAATTATTAAAAGGTAATTAAATCTTAAACTTACTAGAAATTTTCCTGTTTTTATGTCTTTTTCTAGTTTTTAACTTCGATCTTTATCCTGAAGTGTTGAATGTGATTGAGATATTTCATTTCAGAAACAGTCTGATCGCTTTCTTTTTCGAAATTAAGATTTGTCAGTTATTATGCTTTATTCTTTATTCTCTTCAAGCGATTTTGATGATAAGCAATTCTTTTCTAATTTTAAATCTCAGAAAAATGGGGTGACAAATGCATACCTACGTTTTAAAAAAAATCTGTAAAAATTAAATTTCCGAGTTTTTTCTTAAACTTAATTTTTTATTATTTTTTTACATCAGAATTAAGATACATTCTAAACTCGGAATACATTCTTTATCCATTCTTTGTTCGACAGAAAGAAAACAGAAATTTCGCTTTTCTTTTCTTCAAATTTATTTTTTGTATTTTTTTTTCCAAATATTTTTCGAAGTGTTAAATACAATTTAATGCAAAAAACTAAGGTAATTTTTTTAAGTAAGCAGTAATCGAGATTATGCCTTAATCTTTTACCCCCATCTCCAATTCTGAATAAAAAAAATTAGCACCTCCCCATTTTTTTTATTTTTTATTATCAAACCTAGAATTTTCTTTTATATTATACTTGAAACTAATAATTTTTTAACGTTTTTGTTATTTCTAGAAGAAATGCAGCTCAATAATAAAATAAATCTCGAACTATTGCTTCTTTTAATTAAAGGAAGCCACATTGTTCATAATACAATTAGCTCAATCCATATTAACATTATCATAAAAAGAATACAGCCTGCTCGTTTTCACAACTCTAATTCAATTTTTTGTAGTCCTAAACTTCGTTCCTTTTAAAAAAACGACCGAAACTTAAATATTTTATCTCATTATTTATTATCTTCTATCGTCTACTTATCCCCACAGGCCAACAAAATCAGACATTGGAGTTCATATTTTATGTGGCTAAAGCATTAATTGTTAGTCAAATTAACTGGAATTTTTTTTTCGAAACTTGAACCCTTGAAAAAATAGACAAAAATTACGAAAATAAGGAGAACAATCATATCCAAATCACAAGGTGATTGCTGCTCTGGTTATTGGATTTCAAATTAATTTTAAAGAAATATGATAAACTTCTTTGTATTATCTTTTTTAATTGACGATATGATTTTTTTAAAAAATTGTAATATAAAGTAATTCACCTGAATAATAAAACAGAGAGCATTATAGCTTAATTGCAATAATCACTATGGTTATTACAGCTCTGATAATTATAACTAAATTTTAAGTAAATTTAAAATCTCTATGTTACCCGTCCTATACGGTTTGATTACATACGCTTTAATTGTAATATAAAATACTTAGAGTTATCAATTTAAAATAAAGCATTTGATTGACTGCGCTTAGTTTATAATTAACTCTTTAAATATAAGACGTTAATTATGCCTGAATTGTAGTAAGCGTGAGGTCCTATCTTATGCTTGTTGGATCCTGTTAATAGCATAAGCCTTTTTTTTTCTTTTGATTTTTTTCTGCTAGTTCAATTTTTTGATTTTCGCATTTTAAAAAAGCAGGAAATTATACACTCAGGTTATTTTCGTTTATTTGCTTCAATACGCCGGAAATTGATACAATGAAGCACACTATTTTCATAACCAGAGAAATTGAACTAATGACTCAATGAATTTAGAAGTAGCTTATTATTAAAAAATTATTGAAAGAACCTGTTATAAAAGGTAGACTAAATTAGTTTGAATCTTTAGTACATTTTTCATTAAAAAAATTAATTTAAATTTTAACAAATGAAAACTAATTTTCCTCATTGAAAATTAATTTTTCACTCAAAAAAATATGATTTCTATATGTTGAAATTATATTTATTGCAAAAGTTATATTTGCTTCAAGATTGTTGAATTTAATTTCTCAACTGTTGAATTTAATTTCTATCTGAGAAGAAAAGTATGGTCACAGCTACCAGAACATGGAATAATTTACAGCGTTTCTAGCATTAATTTTTAAAAGCTCGGTAATTTTGAACTGAAGTATTTGGTAATGATTTAGTAACATTAGCAATAAAATATAAGGTGATAATGTTTGATAAAATTTGGCAAGTATGGTAAAATTTTATCATTTTATCACAATACCAATTATTTTGTTTGATTTATTTTTCAGTTTTGTATTTTTTACTAAACGTGTGGTAATAAGAGCTTCAATTTTGAAAATAAGAATTTCCGGTATACCGTTACCATATGAACGGAAGTCAGCAGATAATCGGTTTAAATTCCGCATATTTCGATCTATTAACCAGAGTTATGTTTTTATTATTATGTATTATTATTTATAATAAATGACTTTGCCAACAGTACATTAAATTAACCAGAATTTTTTTCTCCGTTCACTATAAAATAGGGGTTGTTAAACTAAAAATAAATAAGATTTTAGAAAAGTATCGTTTATTTCATCATAAAAAGCTTTTATCAAAATGCTTGCAAACATTACCTAGGTCGCATGTCGATGCGATAAATGATTACGTGATTGAAGTTGTATTTCATAACAGCACTTTCATAACTTCCTTAACTGAACAGCAAGTTTATATTCTTAGCGTTATTTTAAGAAAAGTGATGACAAAAAGGAAAGAAAAAGTGGTTGGAAGAGTTCTGTTTAATCTCAGGAATTAATTTTAGGCCGATTTCTGCTGCTCCAATCATAGGCGCACAAGGAAGAATTAGTTGTCTGCAGGACCTCAAAATAGATTCAACAAGAATCACGCGATTTGTTAGATAATTGCCTATCTCCCATTCAGTGATACTTTTGCGATAATAGGAAGTTTAATAAAAAATTCATTTGGCTGTTTGAGGAACTGGAATTTGATTCATGCATATTTGATATCGATCCTAAGGCAAGATAGGTTTCGAAAACAATGAATGTAAACTGGAATTGACCTATATGGGAGAAAATGTTGTTTATGTTAGATTGATGCTAAGAAAAAACTAATGGATGTTATTTACCGATATGGCTTTCAATATAATATACAAGCTGCCCTTGAAAGGAAATTATGTTTTTTTATTTTTTACGTCTCTAAGTATGATATTGTAAATACCTAACTTGTGATGAAAAGCAAATTACTTATACTTATTTCAAATAGTTTTTCCAAGTTTGAAAGTTAATTTATATAAAATAATTTATCTAATAGATATATATAAAAAAATACAAATATTTTTTAAAAGTTGCATATTTATTCCTTATTATGCTGAATATTTTTTTTATTCCTTCAGTTTTGTTAATAAAACTTTAACGGACATGCAGTATATATTTAGGATATTTTACCATTGGATTAAGCTACTAATTTTATTTTGTTAAATAAACCGTAATATTCTGTAAATATTTTTACATAAACATTGTCAAAACCATTTTTAAATTACCTATTTATAACAAATTTAGAAATACTTGAATAATTTCACACTGATAAAAAAAGTATGATCAAATAAACCATAATATAGTAAAATTTACCAAATTTCTGGATCTATGGAAGTAACCGCATTTCTGGATCTATACAACACCAAGTTAAATGCTTTATGTGACATTCTTTATTTCCTATTAATTTAATATAATTTTTATAAAACAATAATAATATTAATCAAAAAGCTTTAAAAACAACATAGAAGACATTCGATTTTCTGTCCGAAAGCATTTAGCACCTATGATGACTTTTGAATTACGTGATAAAACTTTATACTGTTAGATTGACAAAAAAGAAACTTTAACTTAGAGACAATTAGGATATCTTGTGTTAGTAATGTGGTAAGCAGAATGCAAGATAAATAAAAAGAAAATTTTAAATAAATTATCAAAACAGATCGGAAAATAAATTCGAAACAAGAAATAAATGGATAAGAAATGTTTGCTGTAAATATGGGAAATCGCTTAAATTTAGACCAATTGAAAAACCAATTGAAAACGTGATTTTAATCTTTCGGAAATAAAGTAAAAAAATCTAATTTTTCATTATTTTTATGATTGAATTTAAATAACATTTTTTCGTTTCAATAATTTCAAGAAAAGTTTTCAAAACAAATATTAATAAAAACAAAGCTTTTTAAAATGCATAAAATCATACAACCCTACATACAATAAATAATCCTAACTAAAATCCAAAACTTCTGGCATGGTTTTCTGAAAAAAATTGTATGAATTTATTATATATAGCTTTAATGGTTAAGATATATTACTTTTTTATGTTTACCAATTAAAAAAAAATAATAATACTTGTGCACTCTTAGAATTTGCGTTCTAAAATTATGGTAAAATAATCGGCAGCATTCTGTGTACCTGATTGACCGTAAATTTTACGGTAAAGCACATTTTTCACCTTTGCAGTTTTGAAACCGTTTAATACTAGTATGGTTATAAAACCATGAATACAAAACTATAGTTTTTTTAAACTATTTACAACTAGCCTGGTTTCAAAACCTTCAAAAAATCTTAACAGGGCATAGGAGCTATGTTTTGCGATAGGTTATGGGCATTGGGAAAAAGTTCCCGAAACTTTTTGCCGTTATTTGATTCAAAATTTTTTACAGTGCTCCCTAACAAAATGAAATGCAATTAATATGTTAATGTTCTCTATTACAGAGTATTTTATAATTGATTTGTCTCCATACCTTATCTTCATGGTGTCCTTTATGCCATTCAAACTGAACAAGAATCGTCTCAAAATAGTCACATTACGGGCGTTTCCCCGAAAATGCAATTATTTTTCCAATTACACAGATTAAAAATCGCTTATGAAGAAGACTATCTCAAACATGTTCGCATTAGCCTTTAAAAGACTGTTATTTTTTATCCTTCCGAAGATTATTAAGATATTTGACCATATAATAAACTTAAAAACACAATTTCTCTGTCGTATCATCTAAAAAGTGCACAAGTGTTAGTCAATTTCTTAACAAATAAAGCAATTAAATTCTGAAAACTGTGTAATTATTTTCAGGTTTTCGCATATTTAAATGACAAACTCAAGCAATCAATAATAGAATTATACGTTAAAGCTAATAAAGATATTTTATTGGTTTATTTTACTTCGGAACAAAAATAATTTTGAAAAGCACCCGAAAAGATTTTAAATTATAGGTTTTAATGAAGAGGAATTTCTTTCGTAATTCGAAAAGAAGAAAAAAATCTAAGCTGATTTATACAATATAACTATAGGAACTTAAAAATAAGACATTTATTTATTCATGTGAAGCAAATTAATCCCTTTATAATTATATAGATTGAATCGCAAACTAGTAAATGGAATAATTAATCATACAAACACTTTATATATAACTGAATACATTTAAAAATTTACTAAGAAGCTGAATACTTAATTCATTGCCGAAATCATATGAGGGGAAGTGAATTCCCAAACTGATTCATTTTTGATTAATCAATTTAATGAGCATACTTGAAAAAAATTATAGTTTCGGATTCAAACATTTAAGCTCAAAAGCGAATATTCTTAAATATTATTCTTAACAGTTTTTCCATTAAAAAAATATAATTTAATATCAAGGTTCATTGTGTGAATCCAAACAATCTTAATTAAAGTTATTTTTTAGAAGAATTATTATTAAATTTAATATCCTTTATTGATTGTGATTCAATTTTTATTAACTATCATAATAATAAATTGGTGGGAAAATAATTTTTCGTTGATGATTTTTTAATTCTATTGTTAAATTGCTTTTCAAATTGTTTAATAATAAAGACTATCGCAGCATTAAATTGATCTCCAAGAGTAGATGGAAAATTGGCCAGGTTACTTATTTCCTTATATTGATTTACTGTCTACGAAAAGAAAATTCTCAGAGTAGAAAAATTTCAAGTAAAAATTTAAAAAAGGCAATTTAATATTAAATTCTATTAATAGCGCGAGATTAAAGGTGCTATTAAAGATTCGAGGAAATAGAACCCAATATAAGATTAAATTGCAGAGAAAACGAAATACATCCACTCTGCCTTCTCGCTTTATGTGTATGTACCTATTTGAGTTTTGTTTTGTATTTTTCTCGAATTTGCATTATTTTTACTTGATAAGACTTTATTCTTGAATCTGTTTTCATTTTCCCTTCGATGCTTCTTACGCTAATCACACGCCCCTCACACGCAGATATATCAATACAATAATGTGTATTCATATATTTTAGATATATCAATACACTATTGTATTGATATATCTGCGGGTTTTAAACGCTGAAATTTTAGTCTCAAAATGTAGAGGAAAGGGGGTAATGTAAGTTAAGTCTGTAGAAGCAGGTCATTGTCATAATCGAGAAAATGTGGTTCCAATTAAGCGAGAGATCAAAGCTTGGAGTTAATATTAATATTTGACTCTCATTTCTGCTATAACATAAAATATGTTTACACATATCTAAAAAGGAAAAGATATTGCTAACATTAAAATTGTATATGCACACATATTTGTTAACTTAATAATGATTGGAAAAGAATCGTATTGCCAGTTATTCAATTTTTTTACATCATTTTAATTTTAAACTTGGTAGGAAAAGGTGCGGAAAGATAGCGTACTAAAGCTCAGATTATTTTTACAGAATTCAGTAAGTTTGATTTCTGTAAGACTTTTATCTACTTTTGTGTTAATGTTGTGTGGTCCCTAAGGGTGGTGGGTAATATTACGAATAGATAAAAATACATATCAAGATATAAAGGTTAGTTTTCAAAAATGCGTGGAAACAACCTAGTTTTATTTAGCTCTGAGTGTCTTAAAAAGAAATAATAACAGAAACCTATCAAATTTCAATAATTATTTTGAACTAAAAATAATTTTTTCCACTAGTTAAGTGTTTAAAATGCTTTTTAATTCACTTAATTCACAACGCATTCAATCGTGTTTAATCACATAGCAAGTTCTCCCACAAGAAGACGGAAACTATTTCTTTGGGAACACAAATAGTGTTAACTAACATACAATGAAGTTAATTACAAAAAGTTCAGTTTAAAACTCTTTAAATAAAAAATTTAGGATAATATTTCGTATATATATTTGCATACAATATTTAACATATATATCTAAAATTTAGCAAACTTATCTGCATTTCTTTGGGTCAAAGTTTAATTTTACTTATTAATTCTTATTACGATTACTCATTGCTACCCCTTTAGTAATTTCTGATTGTCCATTTAGAATTATTATATTTATTTCAAAATCGTTTTTTTTCTTTAAACGATGTGTTTCAATACATATAATAATTAAGGAGAAAAAGTAATTTCAATGCATAAAAAAGGTTAAGTGCACTTACAATTTAACTCATTATTTATGGTGTCGCCATCTATTGCGTTGTAAAGAAATCTTAACGGTTAATACTACTTTCCGTTCCAAACGTAACAAAAATACTTCTCTTTAAATTTTATATTTAAAACGCCTTTAATGCAATATCTTAATAATAGTTAGCATCTCGTGAACTATTATTAAAATATTATAATTTTGCGTGATAGATATTTTTTTCCAGACGAATTGTTTAAAAACTCCTGTCTTTAGTGTTGCCATCTGTTGATAACTGATGCAGTTACGTACTCATTTCAAGCCGATCGTTGGCAAAAAAAAAATAAGATTAATTAAGTTATTTTTGTTGAAACTTTATTAAATTCTTACGATAAATAAACTCTGAATTTTACACAAAATATTGAAAAATGACAAACACAAATTTAGTATATTTATTTACTTCTTATAACCTATTGTGTTTATATCAGCTGTAATAAAATTTAATATCCAACAAAGTATTATAAGAAATATATTTAACAAAACTACTGTTTCTAATGGTGCTTTTATAAGTTAAATTACTATTGTATATTAATACATTGGTATTAAATCGTTTTTCTCGGATTAGTACGATATAAAAAATTTCTTTATTCTTTGATAAAATTTCAATTAACGTTAAAACTATATATAAATATATAAGACTTTATAAATAAAATTTCCAATGAAGTTTAGTAATGAAAATTTGCATCTAAAATTTTCAATATCGCCATAACACTACATTAAGACTTGTCTATATTTTTTGATGTCTTGGATTTTAGGGAAAAATTGTTTTATGAAATTTTTTTAAGGTAATTACTTTCACTTTAGTGTCTGGTTTCTGATATTGTTAAACCATGAATCAATAAAAAATATAATATTTCAGAATTACCGCTAAATATCCGAAACGAGTATATATTTGTTTGGAGTATATTTAAAAAAAGATATTAAAATTTATCATTTTCAGAAAATTTAGCCTGAATAGTTTAAGATTGAACTAGACAGTTTTTAAAATTTTTTTGCTTAATTTTTTCCACACGAGACTGTTATTTAATATTTTTACAATTAGGTAGCAGCTGCTTTTTTTTAAAAAAAAAACTAGAAGATAACATCTTTATTTCCGTTATATGGACAGAACAACATGATCTTATAAGCATAATACAGGGTTAAGGGTTACAGGGGTAAGTTATTAAACTGCATAATTTAAAAAAAAAAAAAAAAAAATAAAAANAAAAAAAAAAAAAAAAAAAAAAAAAAAAAAAAAAAAACATAAATATTTTTTGTTTATTACGGGATTCCGTCAACACTTTGTGGTTAAATGCAATACTTTTTTTTTGAGCATGGGCTTTCTTGTTACTCATTTTTTGTTGAAAATGTCGAAATATAGCATTTTCGAGCGTATATCGATCGACAAAGCCACCCTATTCTTCAGTTCTCAACATTTGTGGCTTATTTTTGTTTGGCAATATTGAAGCTTAAGCATATAATGACCAATTCATAGTTGATCTCAAAACAAAGATATTCAGGATAACATTGGAAGCATTAATCTTCAGCGAATTTTACAACATTTTGCTATTTGTTTAAGCTACATATGATAGTCATGAATCCACGCTCATTGAACATCTCATAAACTGAATGTCTATAGTTACTATTAAAATGTGCATAAAAATGTTAGAATTTAGTAACTTTAGAACATTTCAACTATTTATTTATTTTTGTTACATACTAGCTTAATACCAGTTTTTCGTATGAAGTGAAAAAAAAGTAAATAATCAATAATCAGAGCTTGACAGTAATATAAAATCATACACAAAATTGTGAGACCTGTACCGAAAAAATTAACGAAATTAAAACAACTAATCATTTCTTTTTTTTAAATTATTATTGTTGAGTATCACTTGCTGCCCTTCCCAGTGGCTTTACGTTATAGGCTAATCAAACCACGTTTTCAATAGTCGATCCCATCATATAAAGAATTAATTGCATTCGATATTATTTGGCTTAATACTATTACTCGAGGCCAATTCATGACAATCAAAATTTGTTAGAAGCAAGCAATTTTTGGGTGCAAAAAGAAAAAATTTCTTTCTCCAGTATCTATATCATAATAGCACAAAAATGGTGTAGTTTTGATACGTACCAAATATACTTTCATAATACTTTATCTGCATTAGTAAATTTGGCCCCTATTAAAACTACACTAAATGCTATAATACCTGTACTGCCTACTACCAGAATTAACTAAGCATCATTGGTGTCAATAATGATATAGTGATTTCTTATATTTCTCCTGAAAGAATTAGTGCCATTTGTCAACTAATTTTGCTTTTTAATACATAGCTATTTTTTTTATTTAAAAAGTACCTATTAACAAAAATAATTAAGTATCATTGACGTCAACAATAGTGTGGAGATTTTTTACGCTTTTCTTAAGCGAATTAGATCCTTTGATTATTAGTACCTAACATATTTTATTTTTCAATTACCGTTGACTTTAGGCTATTTTATTTTGTAGATACGCATTTAAAAGTAAAACTATGAACACAAGAGCGTAGTTTCAAACGTTAGGTGACGTAGTTCGCCTTAGGTACCACGTTCACGTTAATTTGGTTTATCAGACACCGATGTCAAATGTGTCTATACTCACTTTCCCTCGATAGAGGGAATCTATCGAGATATCCTCAATAGAGATATTCAGGTTTATCAGACATAAAGAACAAAAAATTGTTAAGTATTAAAGAAGGTGAAATAAATTCTTAGTTCCTTTTTTGATTAAATGGAGCCCTATACTAGTAAACTTTTTTTAGGTTATCTTTAAAATATTTGAAAAAACTGAATTGTCTTCAACTTAATTCATATCAATGGCTTTTGCTAAATCAATGAAAAAATCTCACTTTTTGAACGATTTTTGGGATCGAGGCTAGTTTTATCCCCTGTATCCATTGTCCAAATTTCAAAATCCTAGGATGAACGGTTTTGGAGTTAAAAGACACGCACACCAACAGACTCACAAGCAGAGAAACTCTTCCCTTTATTATTGTAGATAGCTTATTAATTACCACCCTGTATCACTGTAACGACTGAAATAAGTGAGTGATTCAATAAGAAAATCATTTTTTTTTTATGTGTTTCAGTTAGTGATTTATAGATCTAGCTCGTAATTTAAATTAGAGATTTTATTTATTGATTAGATTTGAGAATTAGTATAGAAATGGAAGAATTGAGAAAGGATGGGAGTGAATACGTACGTGCGTTTAGTACATTAAAAGATAGTTTAAAGGTATCACACGCATAAAATTTGTGATACAATATAAACGATTTCGAGGGTAATAAATGTCTATGATTATTAGGAATTCTGTCTGAAAGTGATTGCAAAGAAGTAGCTTTTAAAGTGCAAAAACAGCAAAAATTTTAGTAAACGAACTAACTATGTGAATAAGCTTTTCTACTTACTTGTTTGTTTTACATTATTAAATGAATAATAATCAACAACTATGAAAATAAATAACTATAAAAACAAATTATTGTAATAATGAATAATTTTAATAATAAATTATAATAATTATTAATTATAATAATTATTAATTATAATAATTATTAATTATAATAATAATTCATTGTAATAATAAATAATTGTAATACTAAATATTTATAATAACAAATAATATAAAAATTTAAATAGCAACAAGGAACGAAGTTAGTCTGAAAGGGCAAAATGAGTTTAAAAGAAGAAAAAAATTATAGCTGTATTGATGTTTTGACAGTAATTGTATGATCGTATAACTCAGTCATTCATGATCATAGACATAGAGACAAATATGAGCCAAATTGGCTGTTACATTGTTGGCAGCCTGCAACATTCCCACAGTAAACAGATCAGGATTTAGAACCCAACAGTCGTTGGACCAACCGAGACAGGTATACTTTTTTCTCTCAATATAACTTAAATACGGGTTCAACAAGAATTAGTGCCTCATTTTCAAAGATTTTTCTGTTCTTTTTTAAGTAAACACGGTCTCTACAAAAGCATAGAAGTGATTTTTTTCTCTCAGTTTATCAACTTTGATATATAAGCAAACCTATTTGAAACCCTTATTTTACGATTGTAATGTCGTTTAATTTAGCATGATTCTAGTGCCTATGCCATTAATCTGTAGATATAAGCATGTTACACGTTAACATATTTCAGGTGCTTATGATAAAATGCTTTTTTTCTGACCTGATACTTGAACTTGACTCAAGACGTCACTTGTCTGCAGAGTTGGATTCAAACAACCTGTGCTTAATATTAAGAATCTCAAATCCATTATATAGATTTTTTAAATAATATGGTAAAACAAAGTAAAATATTTTTACACCTAATTAATATTATGCATCAAAATTAATAATATGTAATTTACTGCATCAAAAACAATCACAAATTTTTAATTATTTTTTATTTCAACTTTTAAGTTAAAACTAATAACTGTTTTGTTATAGCAACATTTAATTATTTTTTCAACTTTCTAATTTAAAACTAACTAATATTATTTTTAGTCTTAAATTAAACAAATGCATGTGTGTATCAAAACTAATAACACTCGTAAACTTTTAATATTATTTTAACTTTCAATTTAAAACTAATAATAATTATTTTATCTAATAAAACGCGTTTTGCTTGTTTATACTTCACTCAATCTACCGAATGAGTGGAAAAATAAATAAATAGTTCATGAAAACATAAACAGCTACATTAAAATGTCTATAGATATAGATAGAATATCTGAAAAGAAAATTAACGATGCAAAGCCGATAAAAAGATGACTCCTGGCGACCTACATAACACAATGTTTCTTCCCAGATTTAAATCAATACTGTTATTTAGAGAGCTTTAGAGGTTTTTCACTGTCATTTAAAATCCTTCCTAAAGATGTTTGAAAAGTATAAGTTGTTTTACGATATTTAGGTCACACTGAATTGGCAATAAAATTTGACAAAATTGCTCTCTTTTATAGAATCAACCATTGAATCGGATTGCCTTTTTCATTATGTAAGAGTATATTTACAAATAATGATGCGAAAAGAGATTATGAAAAGGACTTTCAGTTTATTACGATAAGAGAAACCATTGAGATTTCGTTTATTCGAAAGTTAGTTTATACGGGTAATAAACTTTCGATTCCAAATGATGTCTTGTCTGTTCACAACTGAGGATGAGTTTTTTAAAGGTTTTATTTTAGATTGCAATGACATAGTTCATGCAGTTAAGTAATAGCAATTAACAACTTTTAGCAATTAGCTTTAAAATAATTTTCAGAGGTGGTTTATATATATTTTTCTCAGAACCTTTTTATCTTTACATTAAATTTTTTCTAAACTTTAAAGGCAATAATTAGTTTAAAAATATTATAGTGGTATTTCTACAGAGAAGAAAATATCAAGTGATCAGATTTAAAAGTTATGGGGAAGTTTACTTGTTATTATTATTGAAAGTAGCATATCAAAAGCATATATTAAATTTATAAATTAGCTTAATGTTGTTTACACTGTGTACAAGAGAACTTTAACAAGAACTCAAAAAAAAAATTATATTAAAGCTTTTGAATAGAATAAAAAGTTTATTCCTTCCTTCACACTTTCTAATAGTTCAGCATAATTTCTTACTTTTCATACATTTATTTATTTATTGTTTTTTGTTTTAAAAAAAATAAGCGGAGATATTATTTTTTGGGGTTATAATAAAAAGTCCAATTCCTTGTAAAAGCAAACTAATTAAAAAACATCCAGATCTAACCAAGTTGAGAATATTTAAATTTCTTTTGAGAATAATCCTAACGAAGTTAATATTTGTATTAGTAACCAGAATTAAACCTATTAACACAGATAATTTTACCAGTGGGTAATTATTACTTTAACAGTGAATTAATGATTTTTAAAATGGAATATGGATACAGTGGCAGTGTTTTAAAAGGATGGGCTGCTCATTTTTACAAAAAGGACAAAGAGGGTGCATTTATAGCGATCAAAGGGCAGGTAGGGCGGGCCGCCATTCTGAAAACGCTTAAGGAAAACTCTGAAGAAAGCATCATTTTGTATGTAAAATCCTCAAGTTTTGCAATAAAATGCTATTAAGAGAATCTATTCATTCAATGATTTATTCCCTCTTCTAAATCCTAGCTTTTCTCATAAAATAACGAATGAAAGCTCTTTAAATCTATCGGAATAACACTTAAATTATCTCAAGTCTAAATATAAGCATAAAGCATGTCAAAGTTTTTATATAAATGAGATTAACTCTACTGACATTTCTTAAGTCTTCTTTTTATTTTTTGAATTAAAAATTTACATTTAAAACGACCTAACTTTGGATACAGGAATTCTAAACTGCATCAACTGGAATTATATTGGTTCATTATTTCTTTGTGCAGCATTTTGTGTGTGTAAGAGAACAATACAATCTTTTTTCTGACTCTACCACTTCGTGCTATATTCTTGCCATATCTTTGTTAACACG
This sequence comes from Parasteatoda tepidariorum, assembly GCF_043381705.1. Classification (NCBI taxonomy): domain Eukaryota; kingdom Metazoa; phylum Arthropoda; class Arachnida; order Araneae; family Theridiidae; genus Parasteatoda; species Parasteatoda tepidariorum. The sequence continues at coordinate 62,980,442 of NC_092208.1, forward strand.
ACTTTACATTCACTTTAAATGTCAAGCAAACAGTCTACTTTGCACACATCACCTTCCTTTTCAAGCCAGCATGGAACCTCTGCTATTGTTTCCGACCGAAGCATTTTAGTCCTTTTTCTTATTTAAGCAACCGTTGTAGATTGAACTACCAGTAATATTTTTCATACAGTTTAAAAAACTTTTTTTTTTTTTTTTTTTTTTTTTTAATTTTTGTAACATGAAATAAGAGAAAAACCTAGCAAATCAAAATAGAGAGCAAACGTAAAAGGAAATGGTCATTTATTTTATCATAGGCTAAACTTGTAAAAGTCATAACACAAAATGTAAATAATTGCTTATGTACAGGAAAAATAATTCCTATAATATGCAAAATTAAAATAAGTAAACTTCGTAAGATGTTTAAAAATCAAAAACCCTACAGGATTTATCTTTTTCATGAAAGTGGAGGTCCAATCATCCAAAACAACCAAAGAATCAACTATGTAATAAGTCAGACAGTATTGCATAAAACTTAATACTTTATATTTTTACATTGTTTTTTTTTCCTCATCCTATTGTCCAGAAAAAAAATTATTAAATTATTTATCACTAAACTTGCGTGCTTTTTATTAACTAAAAATGCGTTTCCAAAATCTTTGGCTAAAAATTTAAGTTATATAAACTTGAAATAACTAAATATTTTATAGAAAACACGTTTTTTTTTTTTTATAAGATTATCAAAAACTAGAAAAGGTCATTCTCATCCCGTAAATATTTGTTTTTTCTCATTTAAAAAAAGCAGTGTAATTTTGTTATTGAATATTAATCTGTGATTTTTGGGATTAAATAATAGATCTCTTTTTTTTAAGATAAAAAATATTATTCAATCACAGAAAAGGTTAAATTGCGTAATAAAGAAACTAATAAAAGGATATTGAACAAAAATGATTAAAACGTTTTTTTCAACTCACCTTAAATTGTCTTAGGCAATAAAACGGTCAATAAAAGAAACGAAAATAATTCTAAAGATTGAAATGAGTGCAAAAATTAAACATAGTCAAAATTCCTCTGATTAATTAATCTTCAATCTGATTAATTAATCTTTAATATCAGTTAATCTTTATTCTGATGGGATGAGCAATAAAAGACGTATTTCGCTGATTTAATAACGTAAAGTCTCCTGAACGGGCAACAAATAATAATGAATTAAAAAAATTGTTATTTTGGCTTTAGTAATTTTGTCGGTGTGTGCCTTTCATTTTTTTGCAGTTTTTTCAGTTTTATTCATCCCATACGAAGAACGGATCTTCAGCAAGTTTCTTGATAAGATGTATACGGTTTTAATCTTAAAAAATGGTGAAAATAAAATTAAAAAGCTCATAATTCGAAGCACAAATTTTGAAAAGCAATGTTTCTATCAGTGAAGCGATTTTCTTACCATTTCTTATATAAAAAAAAACCAAAATGACTTTATTTATGTGAAAAATTATTCAGTTCCACACAATGTAAGCTTTCAAGACTGAACTTTCAATTATATTTAGTGCAAAATGAATTTGTTTAAATATAAAACCTACATAACTATTTAAACAATCTTAATGTTTAAAATACAAAAAAAAAATATATAAAATAAACCTTAACTCAAAACATTCGTTTAATAGAATTGAAGAAAATTAATTTGATTGAATAATTTATTATTCAGGTTGATAGAAATTATTTACTATCACAAGTGCGCCATTATTCATTTTTCAACATTTTTAGTTACTGGTTTAATCATTTTAGTTTATGTTATAAAAATTTGTTTAAATGTGTCTCCTTCTTTTCAACATAATTTTATTATTGTGTTTAAATGTAATAACGTAATATGCTTAAATTTAATTTAATTATTTTTTAAATATCGGTTGATGGAATTCTTCGGCTTAAGAACTTAAATTTATTGCACAATTGCTTTACTCAGTTGACTTTAAAAAAAACTTTGAATTATAAGAAAAAATAATTTTACAAATTTGAAGGCAATTTGACTGTAAACATTTGCATGCTCTTCATCAATTATCAACTTTTGTAAAATGCCCCATAAAAGCCAGATTTTTGACTCTTTCGAAATTTTTTTGCAAAGTGAAAAAAAAAAATCGATAAATGACCAAGAAAAAAATTCCTTTCTTATTACAACGCACACATACATACAATTATTTGCATCACTTGTTCATTAATCAATCAAAATATTAATCTAACAATCAAAACATTAAAACAGATGATAGAGAGCGGATGTTTCAAAATAATATCTTACAGTGTTAGATATCCGGATACATGAAAAAAATACATGTATCCTTATTTGTTTCTTAAATAAGAAGAAGCATCTAAGGTAAGTAATAATTAATTGCGTAATAGGTCAAGCGCAAAATAGAATGCGTTAAACAAAAAAGAAAACAATTATTTCATACCGCTGGGGATTCTATTACTTGGTAAACCTCATTTTTGTTTTGACAAATATTATGTTGCATTGTTTTCATGAAAATAAACGTTTCTAATTTTGAGAACATCATAAAGTATTTCACTGCTGTGTAGCTCAACAATTTGGGGATGTAACTGTCCAACATTCTAGTACAACTTAAGAATGTAATTGTCGATCGTTCAGTTCCTGAAATGAATGCACAATATAAACAAGTAGTGCAGAGTTAAATAAATTGTCTTCAGGCTATCTTTCTTTAGTGTTAAAGCTAGACCTGAAAAAAAAAGCACTCGCCGCATGGCAAGTCAACAAAAGAAGTGGCGACTTATATTAAATAAGCAACCTGTCATCCCCCCCCCCCCTNTTTTTTTTTTTTTTTTAAATCTTTTAATGATAAAAGTACATCAATACAGAAAGACTCTAGGAGACAGAAATTTCATTAAAATTCCCTTATGTCTCCATTCAAAATTACGATATTTCAGAATCCATCAATTTGTGATCGAAAGATTCACTTGTAAAGAGAACTTTTTAACGATTTTCAATACTTCAATTCAAACTTCAATACTTCAATTCAAACGTTTTTCATAATGTTCTATAAGTCTATATTAGAATATATTCTACAAAGATCTATCTTAAAGTGTATTCAATATAGATCTATATTAGAATATATTCTAAATTCTAAGTCAATATGTTTTACTAAATTTCGTCGCATGGTTATATTATTTTTATTGTTGAATGAACTATTTATAGCGTCGTAGATTATTTTATTTATAATATGAATTTTGTGTAAAAATATAATTTAATTCAAGCAAAAAGAAAATTTTTTGAAAGTGGCTATTAAATAAAAAGGACCTATCGTCCTATCGATGTAGGTCACCGACTCATTAGGTTTGAGGAAAAAGTGCTAGAATCTACCGGCCACTGGCTACTAACAGTAAATTAAAATTTTCAGGTCTAGTTAAAGCAACTGAAGGACGAGGAAAAAGGTGCTCCTTTATGTAGTGAATGTTTCACAAAACCTTTTCTCCATTAATGTTATTAAAATGAATATCTAAAGGCGCATAATACAGATTAGTTTTAAATTCTTGTTGCAGTTTATCAAATTTTATTTTGTTTTCAAATCCGCGTGTTATTTTAGTGTCGCCACCTCATCCGAACCACTCACAGAATGCATCCGCCAACTACTCAAATTACACGAACACATAGAAGGTGTTCTGTTATAACAAATCTTAATAGATTCTTTTTTTACAATATCTGTTGAATTGAACTATAAAAACATACTGCAAACATAATGAACTTAAAACAATACCAGTTCAAATAATGATGTAATAAAGTACTGGCAATCTGAGTGCATCACACGCAAAATCCATTTTATCGTAAAATATTATACCATGATTTTCACAATAGTATTTATTTAATTAGTGTTAATCAGTAATTTTACGATAGCTATTATTGTAAAAATTGCTGTCAGATTCAGACTATCAGATTTTTAACATGTTCTGGTAAAAATGGATTTTACAGTAAAATGTACCCTGAGAACCAACACTTTTACTTATTTCGCTTAAACATGAACGAATATCGTTTTGTATAAAGAGACCGTATACTTAACAAATAGTTGTGCTTCATTTTTTCTAGCATTGACATTCGAAATTTGAGTTTCCTTACGGAAATACAGATACAAGTTTAATGTTACAAAAAGTCAGTTAAGAAATTAATATTAAACTTGAACCGCATTTGTTTTTTATTTCCTATTCATTCTTCTACAAATATGCAGTTTCTACAAATATCTTTCGGAAAAATGGTGCCAGGTAAAGTGAGGCTGATCTTTATTTTTCTAGCCCTTGACAGTGCAGTGTCTTGTTAAGCCTTGGTTGTTGGTTTCGAGCTTGTTTGTCAGAATATGGCAACACATTTACAGGTAAAGTGGGGCTACAAATAAAGTGTGGCTTACCTTTATCTTTCTAACCCTTAGTTGTGTGTTGTTAAGCCTTGGCTGTTGGTTTCGAGCTTGCTTGTCGGAATATGGCTACACGTTAAACGCGATAGAAGTTTAAAATGTTATATTATAATTATTTGCCCCAAAACATATTACTTGACATAAATAGTTTCCATCAGTAGTGTTTTGTACGTTAATTATTTTAAACTTTCAATAAAATATTTTTATTAATTGCATTGGAGTCATAAAAGCTAATTTTAATTCTTTAAGCTATTGTTCATAATCGGCTTCAATCATATTTTACAATTAAAATTAAAATTATCATATTGCTAATATCATGTGTCTTATATGACAGGAATGCGCTCGCCTTCCTCTATTAACCCCTTTTTAATCTCCCCATAAAAAAAAGTAGTTTTTTTTTGTAGATTTTTACCTTTGTTTTTAGAAATCTGGATCTGAATTAGTCATCAAATATTGTTTTTTTATCGTTTAAATATTAATTTGTGACATTTCATATGATTTTCTTTTCAATCTATTTTTTCCAAAGATTCCAAAATTAAATACATTTTGAAATTAATAAAGTAAATATCACATACTAATTCAAATAAATTCGTTCTGACTTCTTCGAATTGCGAGCAATTTGTAAATTGATTCACATTGAATACATAAAGGACAAATGTTATAACTTTTGCACTTACTTCACGGAAATCATGTTGGTTATATCTATTAGAATGTGTCTGTTAATAATTTTAGAATTAGCCAAAAAGATTTTAAATGTAATTGAAATATTGAAATGATTTTTAAAAAATAATCCATTTTTTTAAAAATCGATTCTAGGCTGTAATGAATTAAAACTAAAGTAAAATATGTCTATTTATTGAATAAAATTTACACTTGTATTTTTGAAATCTGTGTTAATCTTTCAATCAATGTATTTAAAATTGTATTTACAAAATAAAGTTATTTTCAAATTTTTTAATTCGTGTAATATGTAAACAATTGCATTCAAGAAAAATAATACTAAATATTTTTTTTTTAATTTATAAAATATAATATGCAAACTTATTATAAATAATCCGAAATCCATTTAAAACCACAAAAATATAAATAAGATGATTTTTTTTAAATATTTTCATTCCTTTTAAAAATATAATTTAAAGTTTCGTTAAAAAGTAGATATCCAAAAGATTAATTTTTTAAAATATCGGCTTTAAATATAAATTGAAGTAAAGTAATTAATCAAAAATATTATTCCTAGTGAAACGATAAAATCTAAAAATATCTCTCTGAAAGCAGTAGTACCCCGTGACCGTAACTGAGTGACCCAAAGGTCGCTGACGTCATCAACCGATATCCAATGTCTAAGATAGAGCTAAAATTGTACTGAGCATTTTACGCATTGTCGGCCAAGAGTGTCTTTTATTTGCTCTCCCATCTTCTTTTTAATTTCGTTGTTGCAATCGCTGTTAAAAACTAATACGCATTAGTAACGCATACATTTTTAATATAAATCCTATATGTATAAATAAAAATATTTAATATTCATGTATACATTATGGGAAATTGTTCTCAAAAAAAATGAGAGATAAACACCAAAGGAATTTATATATTTAAAAAATATTTTCATTAGTGAAGCTAAAGAAGAACTTTCATAATAACAATTCCAGCAAAAAATTATTATAGCATGGAGATATGGAAACATGTTTTATCACAAATGATGACAGTTTCTTCAAATTCTTCATTAATTAAGAGTTATTGCATTGATTCTTTTGAAATTTCAGTTTTTGTTATAACCTCTATTTATATTAACCAGATTTAAATTATTAACTCTCAAAACATGTTTTTTACATAACAAGTATTAAAAACTGAAAAAAAAACCCGAATCGATACTTTCAAAACCATATGCCAGTAAAGTTTCTATAGCATTTTAAAAATATTTAATTAATAAAGATCTATATTCTAACCTACAATTGTGCTACATGCAAGTATATACTTTAAAATATGTATACATGTGTTGAAATTTACAAATATAATTTTAATTATATAACAGTAATTGTATTAAAAAGTAATTTTAAACTGTAGAAAAAAGCTAATTATAAATTCAGATTTTCTTTAAATGTTTTATTTGACAGCTCTTAGCTTCTAAAGGAATTTTTAAATCGACTCAAAACATCTTTACACATTAGAAAAAAGTATGGTCAAAATTAACAGAATATGGTAAAATTTGCCATTTTTCCATTTCAATGGGAACATGAAAAAACTAGGTATTTTTACCGAAGCTCTTTGGTAATAAATTTGATAAAAATTTATAATAAAACAGGGTTTCATAATATGTATAAAGTTATGTAATTTTATCATGATACCTTAGAGTGTGAAATGAAAACTATTTGTTCGTTTAAATGTACTTTTCAGTTTTGTATTTACTTTTGAACGTGTGACAATAAGAACAATAATTTTGAAAACTAGAATTTCAGGTTAATTGTTACCATATGAAAGGAAAAATTAGCAAAAGACTAGCTTAAATACCATAGATTTTGGTTTTAATACAATATATTTTGATTTTATTAACCAGAATCAGGGTTGTTTTTTTTTTTATCAGAAATTTCCTTACCATACAGCGCATTAATTTTATCAGAACCTTTTTTTTTTCTTGGGGCATAGGGTAAAGATTATTTAATGCTACGTTTCTACTCATTCGCTTTCGTTCCTGTAATGAAATTTTAATTGTAATGGTCATATTTCAACTGCTACTCTATGCGAGATGACTTTACAAGTTTCAATCGCTTCACAACCGGTAAAAACTGGATTTATCATCTATCCGAATCCTGACGACTTAGAAATTTGGTAAACACTCAAGTTGTTACTGGAAGCTCTGTATTGAATACCAGGACAAGTTTCCACAGTTTTTGACTGTAGCAAGAAATATTATTCATGTTGTCATCAAGAAGAATTAATCATTAACCAAAATTCCAGGAATTTTAAGATTAAGCTGAAATTAGCTATACATCGTTCATTTCGAACCTTCATTAATTAAAAAAAAGAAAGAAAAGGAAAAAAAGCACATTCATTAAAACAGAATTTATATTACCGAATTCATATAAGACAGAATTTACATTAGTAATTAAAATTCATGGTGAATCAAAATTTAAACCACTTTCCCACTAACCGCTTCTCGTTATTTGACGACAAGTTTAAGTTTTCTTAAACAGGTTTAAGTTTTCTTAATGCCAAACTTCTAAAAGATCTATAAAAAATACTTTAAGAGAAGCATGCATAGCTTTACATCAAAAATCTTAAAAAGGATCAGAGAAATTTAATGGCCTATGTTTGCAAACCAGGTGATATTTTTTTTTCAAGTAATGTCGAAATGATGTTACACACTTAAAAGTCGTTACAAGTTTTCTGGTCGTGCAAAACTTTTGTTCTGACTCTAAATTATTTATGGCCTAGCCAAAGAATCAGCTTATTAACTTATACTTTCAAATACTGTTATACATAATAGGGAAACTTGCTACTATAATGAATAGTAATAACAAGCATCTATGTAAGACTTTTGGATTTAAATAATAGCATTTTAGCATTAGTAACTGATATCAAAGAAAAAATTAAACACGTTGATTTAAAGCAACAGTTAGCAATCGATGGTTAAAAATATTTTATTTCGTGTGAAATGTTTCTTAGCAAAAATTGTTTTTTATATTTCTGAAACTGACAAAATGATAATTCATCATTATCATTAATCGGGAAACTAATAAAGATTGAAATAACAAAAATAATAACATGATTTAAGGTATTAATTGCACTAAAGTAAGAATTTTTTCAATTATAAATCTTAAAAGTTATCTCGCGGAGCAAACAATGCGTAACAAGTGTAGCAAGAGCGTATGGTCAATCTATAGAGAGTTACAGTATGTTCAATTCGTCTCTGTATGGTCACTTTACTGGTCACTCCGTATGGTTACTATGGTAACGTCTGCGCATGGTCTATTTTCTCTCGTCGTCATTTTGAAAAACGGTCCTCGTAATTGCAAAATAGAAATCATATTAAGTTATACTTGCTAAATTCACAATAATTTCTTCAGAAAACCAAATTGATTTAAAAACATAAAAAATTTCTTCGTGTTGACACAAAGTAAAATAAATAAATAAAAAATTACAAAATTCTCTTCCTCTCAAATTTGATTCAGGTAAGAAAGGATTGACTCCTAGGATACATGTGACTCCAAAGAACCAACATCTCTTACATAGGACATAAGACAATATTTTGTATAATTTAATCACTTACAAAATAGCAATTTAAGATTTAGATTTTTTTGTTTATTCAAGAAACCATCTGTAATCACCTTCAAAGAGAAACCATCTGTAATGAAAAAATAGTTGGTTTTACGCTTGTTAGTCGACTAGTTGTAATCAAGACGAAAAATTATAAGAAATGTAGGGAATTTGATTCAAATAACCTTTCGAACCGCTTTATGGCAAATAAATGTTTTATCATTCGAATCTTGCAGATTTTGTTTCATAACCAAAATGAAAAGAATTATATTATAAAAATTTCGTAACTAAAAATTTTATGTAGCATTTTAATGTAATAAATTAAAATAACTGAAACAGTTAAATCAAATTTAATTTCTTAATTTTTTGAAACTTTAAAAAAAAAATGGGAGAGGGTATTCAAACATATTCTAAGTTGTATAAAAAACGGTAGTTACATAAAAAATATTTCATCCTGGATAACTAACGATCCAATCTTTAAGACGTATGTAGAAATAAACATTTTATAATATCTTTCTTGTGGTTACACTTATCTTAACTTGTCAATCAAACTGCGGTTGGCGACGTTTTCTTTAAACTTTAAGTCGGTCACGTTTAGTGCACTGTCGCCAAAGTTGCAATGCTCTGTTTATGTCCGGAATCGAATCTTTTAAAGGGAAAGCTCAAATAAAAAGCTTACCCTAATTACATTCCGTGATGAACCTAAGGCGTGGAAATGATGGCAATGGAATTCACAAGATGTTTTCATAACATTTATCATGTTTCAATTTCTTTTTTTTTCCTTCACCTTTGGCAATTTCTCGTGAAGTCATTAAAAATGAAAATCACCTTTAGGGCAGTAAATTTCTCTGTTTTTATCATGAAACATGTCGTTGAAATGGAACGTAAAATTAGAAAAATGAGAGTTTGACTTTTACTTTAAAAAGAACTTGTAAGTGTTATTTTGTTTCATTTGAAGTTATCGCATGATTTGGTAATGTGGTTATTTAAGGGTGTTCTTCGAAGGTTCTTTGCAGAGGGAAAAATAAAAACCACGTTTAAGTGTCTTTAACACGAAACAGAGCTTTTTTATATTTAATTTGTGGACACAATCTTGCTGAAGAGAAAAACTTAAGGATAAAACAGACAAATATTTTAAATATTAAAATAAAAGTTACTTTTTATATTAAAAAAAAAAGTCGTCACTTGAACGAAATTTTTCCTCCCCGCATAAATTTATTAAAATCAATTGCTAATTTTCAATTTTGGGTTGTTTTTTTTAATGATACTAAACAACAACTTTTGAAACATTGAAATCATAAATTCACCCTTCCCTCCTATTGGCCGTTGCTCTAACCCCCCTTGTGACGTCACCTTTCTCTATATATTTACCCTGTTTTCTCTCATTTCTTTCTGTTGCACTGATGAAGGTTGCCCTTTGAGCATCCGAAGCAGCTGTCTGCATTTATAAATATTTTTTGTGCTCTTAAACGTTGTTTACCTTAGTTTACATTGAAATCAATTTATCATTTTCAATTTTTGCCTTCTTATGTGATCTAAACAATGAAAATAATCTTTCAAACACTAGAAAAAACGTCCACATTTTTTTTAAAATCATTTTGCATTACTTTCGTAAATAGTATGAATAGCGAGCGATCTCTAGAGATGGATAGAACTTTCTAATTAATGCTTTGAATTTTATAAACAGCTAAAACTGAGTCTAATTGATTTTAGGTAGTTGGATTTCGAAGTTACAAGTACTTATGATAATTCACAAATCTGTAATCAATTTTCGGTAGTTAAAGATTTAAAAAGTACCTTTGTAAAAAAAAAAAATGCGGAACCGAAAAATTCTCTGAAAAACTACAAATATTGCTCAAATGTCATTCAAGTTTATCATGCAATAATAAATAGAAACTAAAATTACTTCTGTTTAATTTAAATTGCAATTTTTATCAAAAAATTAATAGCCTTACTCATTGTTTACTTTTATTTTAAATTACTTTACAATATGTTACTTACTAAACCCGTAACCTTGGTTTTTAACTAAGATTGGTACCATTTTTAGCCAATAGTTTTTGCAGGATACAATGTCTAGCAAATGATGATTTTTGTTGATATTTCCAAGTACTTAACCTGCAAATCTTTCTGGTCCCCAGTTTAATCGGTAATATCTAAGTTAACCTTTCATTTGTGCTACCTTAACACATAAATAAAACTGCATAGCCAATTTAAAATATAGCATGTTTTAAAAACAATAATTTTATGTTACGTTGTGTTGATAGGAAGTCAATTAAACTTGCTAAAATCTTGGTCTGATAATAGCTTAAAAAAGATAGCACAAATGCAACTGGATTGAAGCGTAACACGTCCTTTTGCAATAGATCAAAAAAAAATTGCACCATTTGGTTTAACAACATAGCCCATTTTGAACATGTTATAACACATGACAGATGAAAATGGAATGCATACATAATGTATGCTATACTTAAATTGTAGTTCCGTTTTTCGTTTTTGTGTTTTTTATACGCGATTTTTTTTCACCTGGTGATTGAAATTTGAACTATTATTTACTGCAGATTTCTTTTAGCCATGGTCTCCCCCCCATATAACGTGTATACCAAGTTTGATCGACATTAGTCAGCCAAATTGTTCTCAATGTTGTTCTATGCATGTTAAATTATAGCTACACTTTACAACGAAATCGAGTGCATTTGTATGTAAACACACAAAGGATTTTGAAATCTTAATTGTATTTTAAAATCTGAGTTTCACAATTGGACCACCCTGTACAAATAATTTAAACGAATTTGTGCATAAACGCACTGATCATCAGGGATTTTGAAAACTTGCATTATTTGACTTATAAGTTTTACAATCAGACCTCGTTGAAACAAAGCATACCATTCTCAGCTTTTACTCCTTTTAGAATCTGCCATTGATTTAATTCATTTGGACATTTCACGGTTTCGAGTCTTAAACAGTTCCAATTCAAATGCATGCTTGATTAATGTTCCTTGACTTCAATTTGGTCCATTTTCGGCAGAAACCTTTTGGCGTACTAATTGCAATGACAGATTTCAACAATGAATGATTCACATGTCATTGATTGCAAGCTTCAGGAACATCGAACTGTGACTAGCGAATAAATTCAGAAAGCTCAATCAATATCCAATTATATATTTCCAGTCCTATACTAGCTATTTTTAAATAGATGACATCATAATTTCAAAACTATAGACAATGAGTTGGCGTATAAAAATATTTAATTAGATCCTGGTGGTATATAATTGTCTTTCTGGTTAATTTTCTTGGGGGTTATCTTATTTATCAGTCTAATATTTTTTTTTTCGTGATTTGTAGCTCACAGTGTATATTTGATTTTAACAATGAAATATTCGCATTTTAATTATCGTTACTCAGAAATATACAAACAAGTTTTAACTATGTTTTTTGAATATTTCAATAAACACTTCAAGGAAAATTACAAAAAAGTATTTATGTTATTAGTTTTAAACGAATGTTAGCCCGAAGAAAACTGATTTATTTCTATGGATAGCGCGTTGCTATAACGCTGTTACTATTATTAATTCTCGATAAATTTTCGTAAACTGCAATTTTATTTTTCAATGAGTAGCTTTAAATTCGAGAATAAATTAAATCAGACAAATAAGATTGCGAAATCGAAAACAAAAACGCATTATCAGACATATTATTAGAGATATTATTTTCAGGATTTGAGTAGTTTCTGATATTGGGCCCTAACATTATGACCGGCTATAGCAATAATAATGACCGGTTAATACGATAAATTCTCACAAATTATTACACTAAACTAACTAATAAGGTTATTATTTAAAATTGCTGATTATTATTAATAACATTCGGTTAGAATAAAATATCGGATTTGAATATATTGGAAAAAACATCTATGTAGGGAACACCGGGAAAGTGTTTATCTGACAATAAACCTTCAAAACACATGGTTATTGCTAATAATAACCGTTTGTTATTATTAATGATAAACCGAAATCACTAATGATGTGTAAGCCGATTAAAATGAATAATTTGTGAACATTTATCCTTTTGGTTGGTTGCAGTTTACAGTTACCAAATCTAATCGGAAATTATTAATAATGACAGGCTAATGTGATAATGCCTCACAAATGTACCTTCATTACGTAACATGTAATTGCATCTCCTCTTGCAATGCATACAATAATTAAAAGTTCTAATAAGTCTACAATTCTTAAAAATATTTAAAAATATTTTCCGTTTATTACTTATTTTGACGCATAAATTGGATAACTGTTTCTTTTAATTATTTTTAGAAGAGGCACTTTGTACTACGAAATACTTAAGTGAATAAAAACACGAATAAAAATCATTTAATATAAATTAGTTTCAAATGTATCAGACTAAATGAGACACTAAATAAACTTTAATAATAAAGGAAGTAAAATAAATTATAAGTAAATAAATGATCCATCATATCTAAAATACAAATATTAAGCTACATCATTATTCAAAATATTGTCTAAATAATAATATTAATTCAAACTAAGGTAGACAACGTTAAAGAGCACAAAAATATTATTTTAATAATATTTTTGTGCTCTTTAATGTTGTCTACCTTAGTTTGTATTTTAGCACAAAGGTCGCCCACTTGTGTATTTTATAATATTAATTATTTATTAATGAACAAAAAAAGTCGGAGAAAAAACAGAAATAAAGAAATCTATTAGCAGAACAGTTAAAGAATTTACAGTTCTGGCATTTTGATTACATTCGAAACTTTATGAATATTAAATGTAGTCCACATCATGAAAGCGTTCTTATTGAATTTAATTTTGGAAAAAAAGCTAATCATGGATTGTTAGTTATTTAATAACATACTAATATATGGTCAAACTTCCCAAAATATCTTATGTTTGGCCACTGTGACATTTATAAAATGCTAAAGAAAAAGATAATAACTTATAATATCATTAAAGGAAAGTAAATGTAGACAAAAAATACAAACATTAATTTAATATTGCAATTCAAATGTTTTGAAGTTAACACACTAAAATAAATGCTTTACAAATTTCGGGACAAGAAATACTAGAGACTACTGAGAGATCTCCTTTTAACGAAATTGATTTAGTTCTTGTAGAAAAATCGCTCTAGAGCAGTGTTTCTTAACCTTTTAGATATAATGGACCCCTTTTAAAAATTTTTAGGAAGTCACGGACCACCCCCCTGTGAAAAAAAATTTTTTTTAAAAACATCAATTATTAGAAAACATTTAATTTTATTATTTTAGTAGTATACAAAATTTTTAAAATTAAAATTTTTAATGTGAAGGTTGCTGCTGCTTTTCCTTAATTAATAAATTGAATTGGGGGATGGTTTTTGACAAAGCAACGTGCATATATATCATGTTCAACATTCAATCGATTTGGATGTTATGTTTTTATTGTCACAAGTGCGGAAAATCCCGCTTCGCAAAGATACACCGTAGCTGCCATAGCTCGCTTTACAAGCAATGGGTAGGCTTCCAAACGTTTTAAAAATTAGGAGTAGTCAGCGGACTGCCAAAATATAACTCATGGACCCCTTAGGGGTTCATGAACCACAGGTTAAGAAACCCTGCTCTAGAGAAAGTTTCGTTGTGTTGAGGTCAGAGACTTTTTTTTCGCATTCCTTGTCTACATTTGCAGTAATATAAAAAATGTTACAAAATTTTTATTCTGTGTCATAATTTGACAGGGATATACTTATGAGTTTAAATTAAATATAAAGTTCAAATTTCAGACATTTTTTCGCAATATGTATATATTGCAAAAGAATGTCTGAAATTTGAACATAGATATCTGATATTCTTCATTATTACTAGAATGAATAATAAGAGTGATTATACAGAAAGAATGACTTCAACATCAATAGCAAATTTTAAAAAAAGAAAATTTAAAATAATTTAAAAACGAAAAATAGACGTCTGAAAAGTTCCGAAAAAGACGAGAATTGAAAAAACGAAAATCTTAGAAATTTGTTTTGGGAAGACCACGAACTTTTCGTATGAAAAATCTTTTGAATGTTATTTAACCTTCGGATTAAAAGTTTTGTTGTACAAGGAAAATATTTTGGTAAAATTATTATACTCTATACGTTTCTTGTAAAAGGAACTATAATTCTAGTTCATAAAACTGAAACATGATGTACTTAAATCAGTCATTTGGTAATTTTTCCGTTCATATGATAAAGGCTTACCGGAAATTCTAGTTTTCAAAACTATAATTCCTATTAACACATATTTCATGAAAAATACAAAACTGAAAAGTAAATTTAATCAAATAAAAGGTTTTTTATACCTTGCTCTAAGGTATCCTAATAATATTACCAAATTTTACCACATTTGCCAATTTTTGTCTCATATTATAGAATAATATTTCATTCAATATTAATTTTACCAAAATCATTGCCAAAATACTTTGGTAAGAATTACCGAGCTTTTTTTGTATTCCCATAGAGCCAGAAACACAGTAAATTTTATCGGTAGACCCTACTATATTACATATTTTTCCGTAATACAAGAAAAATAATTCGAGCATTTATTTTTATTTAATTAGTCCAGTTTTAATTCAAGCTTTTAATTAAATACTTTAATTTATCTCTAATATCGTATCGTTAACCATTGAAGAACAAGATGGAAATATGTAAAATGCTTGCTTTCATTAAATAAACGATTCTTTTCATGGTTGCTTATGCATCACAAAAAGCATCCGTTTCATGAAGCGAATAGTTTAGCAATGCAGATGAAGTTATTAGATATATTTTGAAAAGGTTTAGTGAGTCGGAAGCTACACTTTCCGATAAAATCGTCCGAATTAACCAATCTGACTGGAAACAGTCAATTTCTGTTTAACTTCTTCTGTTGTTTAATTTGTTCAGTGGTCTACGCTTGGAAAGTTCTCTCAGTTTTTTTTCTCTCGTTTTTTCTTTCCTGTTCCAGAACGAAAAATAAAAATCACAAACAGACTGTGAAGACTACGAGCGATGGGTAGACAATAAAAAGGAGATATATATTAGCTCATCGCGTGCATATTGTATGAAATATTAGGGCGCAATCACAATAAGAAGAGAAAAGTTTTATTACATTTATCGCATCCGTTTCTCAACTAAAAAATGTTTTTTAAGTGTGCATGTTTCAAAACAGTTGAGAAAAGAAATGAAAGATTGAAGTTGGTAATTCTGATCAAAACTACTATTAATTCGTTCTAAAGTATAGAAGTATATTCGTCCTACTTCCTTGTATGGAAATGATTCAGAAGTAATCTTTTGCTTCTCACGTGGGTTAATTTTTTAAATCCTGAGCATATTTATATACATTCAGTATCAGCAATTTTCTTTTTGTGATAGCAAAAATACTTGAAGAGAAATGAAAACAGCCGAAATCTCCTTTCTAACATTCCGGGTTACCTAACCATACAAGTAAAGTGAGCTTCTGTTTCGTAGGTTTGCTATCTGCATCTTGAATTTTTTATTTATTTTTTTTTATTTTACATTCAATATCATAGATCTCAGATTCAGAGAAAGCGCGCTTTTGTGTCTTAGTTCGTAACTTAAAATATTTTCTGCACTTATTAATTAGCATATTTAAAGTCACTCTATCGAGCCATTAAGATTGAGCCCTGGAACGTAAAAATCCGATCATTAGATCAAAAGACATTTAGGGTGGTTCGCTTTTTTTTTGCGCAATATACATCTGTACACTATATGTATGTTCATCTGTACAATATATGCATGTTAAATGTATGTATGTATGTACATATATGCATGTCAAATGTATTTATGTACATCTGTATAATATATACATGTCGAATGTCTGTATATGTATATAGAAAATATATGCATGTCAAATGTATGTATGTGTATATGTAAAATATATGTTTTTCCCAATGAACGTACAATCGTACACAAATGTTATGCATATTTGGATACACACATTGAACATACACCTATCGTGTATATGTATAGTACATATATATAGTACATATATACATACATACTTCATAAATAAATTGTGCAAGTGTTAATAAGACCTTCATACATTGTACAGACAAACATGGGACATGCATACATTGTGCATGCTTGCATGGGGAATACTTTAATTTAGCATGCATTGTACATAAATGTATAAGGGACATTCATACATTGTACATAGGTGTATAAGATATAAATATATTGTATATATAAGAATATAAATAATATAAGTATATAAATATATATAAGATATATTGTAGATACATACATGGGATATACATTAAGCAAACAAGGCATGTATGTTCGTACAAAAAAGTATTTGCATATATATGCATATACAAACAAGGATATATATTTTACATACACAAGTATTTGCATAAAATGCATACATTCATTGCGTACATGTCTGCATTGTTTGCACATACATTCATAATTATTAAATATATACATACGTACATATATTTTATACATATAATCTAAGTGTATGTAGATGTGTGAAACTAAAATGTCTGTACCTATGCATTTACCTACATATTCATTAGATAAATACATATGTAAATGCATTTTAGTTATATTTATTCGTACATACGTTGTATGTAAATACGTACAAAATCTATCATTATACGATACATTACGTTACTTACTATAAAATATAATCATATATTTGTATACAATAATCTTGCAATCTCATATTTTGATTGATTGTAATCATAATTACATTTAATCAAGATTACTTGTAATCATGATTACATGTAATCGTATATTTTATTTGCTTGTTATCATGATTACAAGTAATTGATTTCTGTAATTGAGTATCGTTATTACAATTACAGTTGTAATCAAAATTTGTAATCATGATTACAATTAATTGATACAATTTATCTTGTTTCTGGCTCTATGGAAACACAAAAAATCTTAAATTTTAACGAAGCGTTTTGTTAATGATTTTGATAAAATTAACAAAATATAGCTTTATAATATTTAATAAAGTTTGGTAAATGAGGTAAAATTGGGTAATTTTGTCATAATACCTTAGCATAACATAGAAACCATTTATTTGGTTAAATTTACTTTCCGTTATTATATTTATTACTAAATACGTGGTACCAAATTTTTGAAATGCAGAATTTCCGGCTAACCGTTTCAATATTACATAACAATTACCAAATGCACGGTATAAATATTTCGGTTTTTATAACCAGAATTATGGTTCTTAATTACCAGAATGATATTGCCATGCAGTACGGTAATTTTACCAGAATTTTTTTCTCGGTGCAGTAGCTCCCATACTAATTGTTATTCTTTAAAATTTTCGTCTCAATAAAATAACCCTTCAAAAATTACAAAATTTTTCCAAACTTTCTAAACATGATTTTAGATACCAAAGATTCGAAAACAAGGAAAATCACACGGAATTGAAATATTAATAATTTTTTTTAAAAAATAAGGAGTACAATGCCCTTTTTAAAAATTCTTTTTTTTTTATTTACAAAAACTAATTTTTTATGTGTTACTTAACATAGATTAACAATCAAAATCGTGAAGAAAAATGAATGTTCTATGAGGATTACAAGACTAATAATAATAAAAAACGAGGAAACTATTACTTTGAACAGTTAAAAAATCAAGGCCAAAAATAAAAAGCGCCTTAGGCGGTTTTCTGTTACAGAAAACACTAAGTTATATTTATTTTAACTTGAAGTTAATTTTATCTGTATTCATGATCTCGATTTATAAAAATAAAGATCGAGAAAGGAAAAAGATTTCTTTAATTAAATCGGATGACACTTGTCTAATATGGTCAAACTAATTGGCCTAATTTCAGGTAATTTATTAGTTTGTATAAATTTATGAATATAAATGTATTCGTTAGTGTTGAAATATCTCAGTAATGAGTTATTATTACGGTTTGAAAATTTTTTATTTATTTTTTTTTTTTAAATTTTGCTCTCTAAACTAAATATTGCTGTAGGTGAACTTTTTTAACTAAGTAGCGGTACGTTAGATGAAAAATATCTAAAAAGTCCGATACTATAATGTAATTAAAGAGCTTTGAGCATTATAGTGATTTAATAATCTTTTTTTTTCTGAAGGGAATGTTTCAAGACTTAGCTATTTCTTTTATTTCCAAATGAATACATCTATCGCAAGTTTTCCAAATTTCTATTGGATAGCAGTACATTACATTAAAAAATGTGGGGTTTTTTTCCACAAAAAAAGTGCTGAAAAAGAACTGACCTGAGCAATTTGAGAATTTGGTTTATCATTATATTCCCATAAGATCTTTATTTTTTAAAAACATTTAGAAATGGAAACTACATCGATTTATATATCCGGTGGAAATTATTAATAAATGAATTAAAACTGAAGAAAATACTTTTTTGTAAAAAAAGTTTTAAAAAAAAACTGTTTAGTGTGTTTAAGGATTGAAGGGCTTTAATTGAATTGTAAAGCTAATGTCCCATGACTTTGTCTGTCTTTCACCATCAGTTTCACCATCTATTAGCAATATCTTTAAGTGATCTTACCAAAATTTACTATAAAAATGCATAAATTTTCAAATAATATACTGAATATGCGTAGAAAAATAGGTTTTAAGTAAAATGCATAAATTCGCTTATTTTTTTCAAACACTGTTTTACGATATAAAAAAATTGAAAAGAACATTTTACGTAATTTTCAGTTTTCCAAAATGTTTAATTCCTTTTAATGAATAAATTTATATGCATGCTATTTTGCATACATTGATATAAATATAGAACATACGCATTTGATTGCATTGAATACACATTTAAAAAAATGTCATGAAAGATTAAATAACACTAGAAGAAACTTTTGGGTGAATATATTATTCCTACAGCAATAGGACAAGAAAATGGGAAGAAGAAGCGACAAAACATGGACTTGCATTAGGAAAGCCAGAAAAAAACTTAAGTAAAGTACATATTTGATCAGAATCCTCCCAGAACGATGACTTGACGTGAGACAATCAATGAGGAATTGAAAATAGTTAAAATCATGAAACGAGGTGTATAGTTACTATAGTCTTTGTAAATTAAAATAAATGAAAAATGTTTCTCATTGTTATGCGGTTTCCCTACTCTTCACACTTTACCCCTCTCTGTTACTATGGTTTCGCACGAATCTTGCTTTTTCCCACGCCAGTGTACTCATCACTGAAACGTACTGTTGAGGGGAAAAAAGCAAGGTTTGCAGAAACCTTAAAAGGGGAAAAAAGTTTGAAGAGAGGGGATATCTCGTAAACTTGTGACATCTATTTTATTTACTTACAGTTAGTTAAAGACCAGGAGAGATGCTCTATACTCCCATCATTAAGCTGGAGTTATGTAATAAATAACTGTAATTAAAATTAATAAAATAATATATATGTTTTCACGCTATCATACTTTTGAACATTTCTTTTCTAGCTATATTTTTATGTTAGAATTTTTCTATTTTAATTAGTAATTGCAATACTTTTTAAAATACAAATATGTAATACCTAATCATTTTATTGTTTACCAAAATAAAAATTCTTTTTTGAATAATACTTCTTCAAATCATAACTTAATTCTAAAATAAGTAAATCTGAAACGAAATAACGCCTAAAAACTTCTTGTCAGTGACACTATTACAAAAACAATTTAAATTAATAGGAGGCCCCACCACTCTCTGCTCACTCCGGTTAGTAACCCCTGTGATTGCTTATCATTCATATTAGTTTCTTTCTCTTTTTTTTCTTTTTTTTTTCCTTTCTGCTTTGCTTTTTTTAAGAGCAATATTTTTCAAAAGCAAAGGTTCTGTTAACGAAATAGATAAATAATTTTAATAATTTACGTTGCGAAAATATATAATTATGGCAATTTAGTGTAAGCATGTATCATTAATGCTTTAATCGCAACGGAATAAATTATTACCTGGATTTGAGAAATTATCAACTGTATAGAAATAAAGCATGATTTTATAATGAGTGATAAAATTCAGTTAATGTGGTGATCATGATGCCTTAGATCATGGCATAAAAGATATTTTTATTGTTTGGATTTACTTTTCACTTTTGTGTTATCATTTCATGTGTTTCATTTTTGTGTTTTTTTCAAAATTATAATGAGAATTATAATTTTGAAACCAGAATTTCCGGTAAACCATTGTCATATAAAAGAGACGAATGCCTTAAATAAACAATTTGGTGTTATTAACCAGAATTATGTTTGTTTTTTTTCATTAAAAATGCCATTACCTTAGAATGCGGTAATTCAACCAGATTTTTTTTTTATCCGCATTCTTAAAACAAAAATAAATTGCAAAAAAAAGTCTTAAAATTGCGATAATTTTCGAACAAATTGGAATTTTTAAAAAAATCTCGTGTTTTTTAAAAAAAAAAATTTAAAAAATGCTCATAAATAAGGATTGCTTTTTCGAATATCAAATGCTAAATTTAAGAGAATTTTGGCATTAACCGATCATTATTAATTATTATTATCATCTTTACCCTTATTCAAATTATGTATCGTGAATGAATCATTTCTTATAGACATTTCACAGAATTTTCAAAATGCAATGTGATAAATTACAGAATTAATAATAAAAACATTCTTCTTTTTTGGTATTCTATTCTCATATCGGATCAAATGCGTGAAAAGCATATTTTGAAAAAATGGCAAAAAACAAAATTTGGTAAAAAAAAAAAGAGTATCATTATTGTAATTATTAAATTACATTATAAAGGTGAATTTTCCCTACCTTGGTAAAGCTTATTTTAAGACTGCGGAAGGGCAGAAATGGTATTAAACTCGATATAGATTTGCAATCGTTGTGCACTTTCAATAAGAATACTTAATACTTGGATACCTTATGTCTACTGTAAGTCAGTTTTATGGCACCCAATTTTTTTTATCTCATTAAAGATAAAAAAACAGATTTAAAGAAGCACAATCTAGTTTATAGTGAGAAAACTTAAATGGGTTCCAGATTCTTGAGCTCTGAATTAGATCTATTTCAGCAGCTAATGAGGGAAGTCTAGCTTTTCTTGTTTAAATTATCTAATTAAGTGATAAATGAATATCTTACCTAAATTCAAATTCTAACTCCTAAACTAATTATTAAAAAAGAGGAGAGAAAATTAAAAAAAGTGAAAAGAAATAAATCTTTATGCATTTAATGAAAATATGCTTTTTCTAACTGCAATATTAAGTTTTACTGCATTACATTTTATAAGAGAACAAAATATGAAATTATTAATGCCCTATTATATCACAAACTACAAATTGTAAACAAATGTTTATCCATTTTTTTCAAAAATATGCTTTTATAACTATAATTTTATCTTTCATTTCATTTCCCATTATGAAAGTACAAACTAGGAAGAGCGATAATAACTTACTACACTTATTGCTACAAAAAAAAATAATGTTTTACTTATTAAAATCAAATTTCTGCATTATTTTCGAAAGTATGCTTCTAGAACTTTTATTTCTTACATAATTTTACATTGTTAAAGAGCATAATATGAAAGCATTAATGTTTTCTGTCTATAGTATAAATATAAATTTAAAATAAAATAAAATTGATACAAATCTTACAAACTTCACTGAAATATTTTTATTTCCACCTCATTTACATAATAATATCAAGTTATTCACAGTTTAGTTCGCTAATATATTAATAGCTAAATGTTTTTTCAGGCATTTATTTACTTATTTAAAATTTTCAATATAAGTAAAGAGGGGTAATGGCATTTTGTCTTTAAATTGGTTTAGTTTATTAAACTGACAATAAAATGGCAAAGCATAAATTTACATTATTAAAATTTAATCTGAAGTGATTTTGACCAGACGGGAGAAAAATTTTGGTAAAGTTTGGTAATGATATTTCTGGTAAAAAGTAAAAATTAATAAAATAAAAACTTTATTCTTATAATAAAAACCAAAACATTAAACCATTTGGTTAGTAATTTTTCTATTTATATAACGGTTTACCTTAAATTCTGACATACAAACTTATGATATTTCTGGTAAAAAGTAAAAATTAATAAAATAAAAACTTAATTCTTATAATAAAAACCAAAACATTAAACCATTTGGTTGGTAATTTTTCTATTTATATAACGGTTTACCTTAAATTCTGGCATACAAACTTATAGTTCTTATTACCACATATTTAGTAAAAAATGCACAGCTGAAAAGTAAATTCAACCGTATAAATGAATTTCAAGCTCTAAGGTATTTTGATAAATTTCTAAATTTGACCACATTTACCAAATTTTATCTCACATTAGAAAACTATATTTTATTGTCAATTTTCCCATAATCATTACCAAAGCGTTTAAGTAAAATTTACTGAGATTTTTGGCGTTCCAACAGAGCCAAAAACTCTGTAAATTTTACCATATTTTAGTAGTTTTGACCATACTTTTTCTCAGTGCACCATCGTGTATTAATATTTCAAACAATTATGTAATTAGGTCCTGCGAATGATGCTTCGTGAATTTTAAATCCTAATAAAAAAAGAAAAAGAAAATTCTGCTCCTTTTTAAAACCCATCCCTTTTATTTTAATATCACTTATAAAAATCTTAAGCAAAATGCATACGCATGACAACTTCGAAATAAGAAACGTACAAATTTTTGTTTTTGGATTTAACAATTCTCGACTGTGAGGGTAGTTAAGTAAACCGATAAACAGCAGAAATAAAAAATTAAAAAATTTAACTGAAAAATTTACAATTTCTTCTCCTTAAATTATATCCTTTTTCATGTTTTACTATTAAAGGAAGAAAGGTGAAACAAAAACATTTCGGATAGTAAGTACTCGCAAAACTGCTTCGTTGTCTCATAAATTTTAGTTTATGCTTTCAAATATTTCTTTCTTGACTATAGCTGCCATAAGTAAAACTTTAAGACTTAATCAATAAGATTAAATGCTTTTCTCCTGAAAGGTGTATTATTTCCCTTTTTAAATATTTTACTCATTAAGTTTATAGATAAAAGTTTTATTGCTTTCAGAAGTTACAAAAATTTTTCATTATTCTTTACATTTCGAAATTTATCTTGCTTGGATTAGATAAAATGAATTTTGAAAAAACAGTTTGGTAGTTTTATAACTTCGTTTTTACTGAAGCAATATTATTTATGCATAGATTTCAAGACCTAATTAAAACACGTATCTTGATTTGTTTTATAAAATGTTGTTTTAAGCGAGAATAGTTGAAACAACACTTTCATAAGAAAAAAGGCACATTTAGATCTTTTACTATGTCATGAACCTAGTTTATTTAAATTTTTATTTTGTTTAAATTAGGTAGAAATCATTTTCATAAAACATTTTAGTTATTTCATAACTTTATTTTTTTAATGGTGCTTGAAAAAAACATTTTAGATGAAAAAAGCCCATACAGATAAATACTTTAAAAAACCTAATAAAAATAAGCGACCATATTTTGATTGTTTTACGACACGCGTTTTTAAATAAAGCGTATTTTATACTTTTTTATATGAGAAAAGGTGGCTTAAGATCTTTTACTACTTCATGAACCTAGTTTATTTCAATCTTTATTTCAATTGAATGAGATAGAATGTATTTTAATAAAACAATTTGGTTATTTTATAACTGTATTTTTATTAAATAGTGCTTGAAAAAATATTTTATAAGAGACAACATTTTTAGAAAATGAATAAATATTTTTTAAGTGTTGCATACATATTTCATTAACTCAACCAGGGCTTAAAATTTATTCATACGGTATTCCGAAACTAATGATTACATTCATTGCTTAAAAATATTTACATTGTATTTTTAACAAATACATTTAATTAATCATAAAATTTATTTTTTGCCTCCAATAAGCTAAAACTTAAAAACATTAAAAATTAATGAAAAGTGAAAATATGTTTTTTATCTATCATAATAATTTTAATCAATTTATTATACACTACAAAACGTTCGATTTATTTAATATCTTTTTTTTATTCTTGCATAGAGAGTGCTTTTTTAAATGCAAAATTATATAAATTTAATTCATTCAGCACATATAAATTTTTTTGAAACTGCTAAACCATTATTGTCCAGAAACAGTAAAACATCAGTTTGAATCTGATACATTGCTACTTTAACTTTTAAACAAATCATTAATTTTTAGTTAAAAAAATATATTAAAAAACCATACAGTTTAGTAATTTAATTTATGACATGAGTAACTAGTTGATAAAATGATCAATCCATTTAATATACTCATTAATAATATCCAATTATAGGTAATATCCATAACGTATTTTATATTATATTAATGTATGTACATTACATTAATGTATATTATATAATGTATTTCAGATTAGTGTACGTCAGTGTTTCCCAAACTTGTGACTTTTGTGTACCCTTTCTAAATTTTTCGTAACGCTGTGTACCACTAATGAAAATACGAATGTATTTTTTTAAAAATATGTTTACTTTTCTTTTTTGGTACAAAGTTTTCTGTAAAAAAATCTTCAATTTTGGTAAAAAAAATCTATGTTAAGGATGAAAATTATATTTTATTAAAATAATCAAAATAAGTATAATTTATTACAAACTTTTGCTATAAAAAAAATTGCACAAGAGTTAAAAATCACAACTGACGGTTGATACAGTAATTATTAACTGTTAACTCTGCAAAAAATAGTAAAAGAAAAATACTTAATCGTAAATTTCCATGGCTGGCTTTGTTTTTAAATAAAATGTTTTGAAATTTTCGTTTGTTGCAAGATATTTCGCATAAGAACGCGTACCCCCGCCAAACTGTTCCCGTACCTCTGGGGGTACGCGTACCCCCGCTAAACTGTTCCCGTACCCCTTGGGGTACGCGTACTACACTTTGGGAAACACTGGTGTAGGTAATTCAAAAATATAAAAATAATAATAACTATCCATTTATTACTATTTAATGATATACAGTAATTTATAGAATGCCTGGCAGATATGAATAAGTGGTTAATTAAGTGATTATCTCATTTAATCATATATGTTTATTTTAAAATAAATATACTATTGCCTATTCAAAATGTGTGACTTAAATGTAAAATAAATTAAAATTTTTTAAAAAAATTATAATGATGAAAAAATAAATTGTGTAAATAAAGGACTAATTTTAGTAAAAATAAACAACTGACCTTCCTAATAATTTCGGATTCAACACACTATTCCGCAGATGATTGCACAGATATTTAGATCCCCTAGTTGGCAAATCCTTAGGTGTCATATTTGCAGGTTCATACCCCAAACGGGCATGCACTCCCACAAATAATCCGCCACTTTCATTAAATTAGCTTTCACAAATTAATCCACAATGCAATTCGACGATAATCCCGAAACCATCTAAACAAGCCTAAATTGGCAGTCTATCTTAAATATCCCATTTCACGAAGATTGAAGAAGATGATTTGTATTTGATGTTTATTTAACATCTGATTTTCATCTTCTTCACAGTGGTTTGTAAGGGATGGGCAAGTTGGAGAAAAGGTACTTTATGTTTTGGATCAGTGCTTTGGAGGAAGCGGTAGCCCAGATTTCATGCAGCCACGACCTTGAAACTCCTTCATTGGGGACAATGAGTAAACGTCCCGCCCGAGAAAACTCGGTCTGTGTATCAGTGAGATGTTAGGCGATCTTTTCATTTTCTCGCCAAATTTTAATTTCACCTGCTCAGTGGTTAGTGACTTATTTTTTCTTTCTTGTTTCTTCTTTTTGATAACATCATTAGTTTGAAGATTTGTTTTGTGTTTTTTTTTTCGAAACAGATGTTAATTGTTCTGCTAAGTTAATGATCAGATATCATTTGGATGAAAGTTTTGTTATGCGGAACTTGTTATATTTATTATTTAAGGGGGTCATTTCAAATATTTTGACCAAAAATTACATGTTTTAATTTTTACTCCACAATAGAGATCAAGGTCTAACGATTCTAAATCAATTTCAGATTTTATTCTAGTTTGTATTCAAGATGTATTTATGCATTTTCTAAAGCTATTTCCTCCACTCGTTAATAGTTAATCCTCTTAGTAGCTTTAAAAAAAACTACAAATATCAACACAAAAAGGAACAAATTTCGTAAAATTACTGCGTCGATAAACTTAAATGTCTGCATTTATAATATTTACATTAATTTAAGGAGATGCTTAGAGGAGGGAGAAAATTTATTCAAAAAAATTTTATTGGAAAATTGGTGATGCTTCTTTTTTATACATATTTTCACACTTTTTCGTATGATATCAAACAAATAGTTTCTTAATATATTCTTATCAATATTTTTTTAAAAACAAATTCGCTAAATCAATTAATACTGCTTACTTATTACAAAAAAAAAAGAATTCAGAACTAGTGTGCACTATCAAATTTTAGAAAATGACTTGTGTGTACTATCAAATTTAGAAAAATTAAACTTTTTAGCATTACAAGATAAGTATTCCACTGCGTGAAATGACCCTCTTAAGTAAGCTTCAGGCGTTAAAATAACTTTTTACAAAACTTTTCGTTGTTGAATTAAAATTTATAACTAGACGCTGCATAATGCATGCCAGCGGTCAACATTGACTATCATGAATTCCAAGAAAATACTGTGTAATTGATGATCCTGGAGTAATACACGGATAAGGCACATTTTTCAAATTTTGCAGGACTGCTTTTTTGATATAAAATTTCAAATCTTCTATGGATGTAAATAGATTTTTCTGTCCATTTTGCTGCCCTCTTGTGAGTATACCAGAAACTTAAAGAGTCTCTAAGTGGAAACAATACTAAGGAACAATTTAGTCTAAAATCACTTTTCGAAAAAGCACTACCTATCACTATATTGCTCCCCTGGCCCTTCAATCGGTTAAAGTGGACAGTGTATGCTTAATTTCCTTCCTGGAACGAAGCTGTCCTAGCCTTTCAGTACTTAAAGCCGAGAAGAAACTCGCAGATTATTAAAATATGATGTGAGACGGGTTGGAAAAAGCCTCAAAGTAATACATTTAAAGTGTTCAGCTCTATATATCGTTATTACTCATTTTCGTGTTTCATTTGCATAGATATATTAATAGCTGCATTTGAGAGGTTCATCTAACGGGATAGTATATTAATTTTTTATAATTTTCTAGTATGAGAAAGAGCTTTAATTTTAATATCAAGATAAAGGATGGGTGTCGAATTTTCCAAAAACATATACTTATGCTATAATATGTTTATAAATGTTTTTTTAAAAAATTCTTTTGTCCTAGTCTTTCTGTAATTGGAGCCGAGATGGCGTGTAAATCGCAAATTATTAAAATATGATGTGAGACGGGATTGCAAAAAACTTCAAAGCAATACATTCAAAGTGTTCAACTCTATACATCGTTACAACTCATTTTCGTGTTTCACTTGCATAAATATATTAATTGCTGCATTTGAGAGGTTCATGTAAGGGGCAGTTTATTAATTTTTTCTAATTTTCTAGTATGAGAAAGAGCTTTTAATATCAAGATAAAGGATGGGTGTCAAATTTTCCAAAAACATACACCCTTGTGCAAATTAATTGAAACAAACTCAATAAATTCAGAAAACTAAGAGAAAATGCTATTTTATTAAAATTTATACAAACTCAAAAATTTTTAGTACATAATAGGATCTTCACGACACTTTATTAACATTTGGACACGATTCGGCATGGATTCCACTAATTTTTTACAGTCATTTATAATATTTGTGTCCTTGTACCACACATGAATTAACGCCGTGATTAGCTTCTCCATAGTTGTACAGTCCATATTTAATAGGCGATTCTTGCATATGGCCCAGAGATTCTCAATTGGGTTGATATCCGGAGAGTTCCCTGGCCATTCCAATGTCTCAATTTGATTCTCAGACATGAATTTCTTGACAATTTTGGACGTATGGCAAGGAGCTAAATCCTGTTGAAAAATCCCTGTTCCATCAGGGTATCGTTTCTTCAACTCTGGAACAGCTTTTTTACCCAGAATAGTAATGTACTGCTCAGAACGCATCATACCGTCAATAGGCTGAAAAGGTCCAACCCCATCGTAACCAAAACAACCCCAAAACATCTTCTTTAAAAAACACGAAAAAAAAAAGTTTGTTTCAATTAATTTGCACAAGGGTACTTATGCTATAATATGTTTATAAATGTTTTCAAAAAAAATTCTTTTGTCCTAGTCTTTCTGTACTTGGAGCCGAGAAGGAGCGTAAATCGCAAATTATTAAATATGATGTGAGACGTGTTGGAAAAAGCTTCAAAGCAATACACTCAAAGTGTTCAACTCTATATATAGTTATTACTCTTTTTCGTGTTTCACTTGCATAGATGTATTAATTGCTGCATTTTAGAGGTTCATGTAAGGGGCAGATTATTAATTTTTTATAATTTTCTAGTATGAGAAAGAGCTTTGATTTTAATATCAAGATAAAGGATGGGTGTCAAATTTTCCAAAAACATATACTTATGCTATAATATGTTTATAAATGTTTTTTTAAAGAAAATTCTTTTGTCCTAGTCATTCTGTACTTGGAGCCGAGAAGAAGCGTAAATCGCAAATTATTAAAATATGATGTGAGTCGTGTTGGAAAAAGCTTCAAAGCAATACATTCAAAGTGGTCAACTCTATATATCATTATTACTCTTTTTCGTGTCTCACTTGCATAGATATATTAATTGCTGCATTTGAGAGGTTCATGTAAGGGGCAGTTTATTTATTTTTTATAATTTTCTAGTATGAGAAAGAGTAATTTTAATATCAAGATAAAGGATGGGTGTCATATTTTCCAAAAACAAATACTCATGCTATAATATGTTTATGAATGTTTTTAAAAAAAAAACTTCTTTCTGTACTTGGAGCCGAGAAGGAGCGTAAGTCCCAAATTATTAAAATATGATGTGAGACGTGGTTGGAAATAGCTTCAATGCAATGCATTTAAAGTGTTCAACTCTATATATAGTTATAACTCATTTCCGTGTTTCATTTGCATCGCTATATTAATTGCTGCATTTGAGAGGTTCATGTAAGGGACAGTTTATTAATTTTTTTATAATTTTCCAGTGTGAGAACAAGCTTTGATTTTAATATCAAGATAAAGGATGGGTGTCAAATTTTCCAAAAACAAATACTCATGCTATAATATGTTTAGAAATGTTTTTTTAAAAAAAAATTCTTTTGTCCTAGTCTTTATGTACTTGGAGCCGAGAAGGAGCGTAAATCGCAAATTATTAAAATATGATGTGAGACGGGTTGGAAAATGCTTCAAAGCAATACATCTAAAGTGACGTACTCTTAATTTAGAGTGATTTAGGCAAAATAAATTGTTTCTAAAACCATTCTATAAATATTTCATGCATATTGACGTTCGGTTGTTTTCGTGCGTATTGGCGTTCACTTTTCAACACGTTAACAATTTTAAGTAATTCCGAATAGCAAAAAATTATACTGAATTCGCAAATTGTCCACCAATATATAAACGACATACTTGCTCTCAAATTAGAGTGATTTGGACTAAACAGAATCGTTTTAGAACTATTTGACAAATATTTCATGCATATTGACGTTCGGTTATTTTCAAGCATATTGACATTCACTTTTCAACGATTTAACAATTTCAACTGAATTCCACATAGAAAAAAAAATTATACTAAATTCGCAAATTTTTCACCCTTACGACATACTTAATTTATATTAGAGTGATTTGGACGAAACAAATACTTTTTAAAACCATTCAATAAATACTTAATGACAAGTATGGGTATTATATTGAAGTTCACTTTTCAATAAATAGACAATTTCAACTAAATTCTGGATAGCAGAAATATATAATAAATTTGCTAAGTGCCCATTCTCATATAAACGATATGCTTACTCATAAATTCGAATCATTTTTGTCTAAACAAATTCAAATATTTCTTTTGAAACTAGAAACTATTCTATAATTATTTCGTGACATGCTTGGTTGTATTTAATCATTTTGACGATCACTTTTCAATATGTAAATAATTTTAACTAAATTCCGCATAGCAAAAATTATAATAAATTCGCAAAATGCCCACCCTTATATTAACGACATATTTACTCTTAGAGTTATTTGGACTGTACAAATTCTTTTTAAAACTGCACATGTAGGAGACTTTCTGAACAACTTTCATTTTTTACTATGCTACTAGTTTCATATGAATTATATGTAAGAAAAAATTATTTTACATTCGCTAAGTGTCTAGACTTACATTAGCGACATACGTACTCTAAAATAAAAGTGAATTAGTCTAATCGAATTCATTTAAAAAAATTTCTCTAATAATTTCTAGACATACGTGGTCGTCTTCATGCTAATTAGCGTTATATATTTAATATGTAACCAATTTCAAATGAATTCTGCTTAGCAAAAATTTATAATAATTTCGCAGAATGTCCACATTTATGCTAAAGAAATATTTACACTGAAATCAGAGAGATTCGCACATATCAAATTCGCTTTAAAAATTACCTCTAATTATTTCTTGATATGGGTGTCTACAAGCAAATTGAGGTAAATTACACATATTCAACAAATTTCAAATGAGTTCTAGTACACAAAAATCTGATCAGTAGATCAAAAGTTATTTAGGATGTTCACTTTTTTTTGCGCGCATTTAAAATTGTAAGATTTTTTTTATTAATTCATCAATATTTTTATCGAGTCCATTAAACTTTTCAGCATAATTTTTTTCTTAAAAAAATTAATGGTGCGTATATTTTTCACAGTGACGTCAAGTTGGTTTCACATTTGCATGATCGGTAAAGCGACCGCGATAAAAACAATGAAATCTAAAAAATAAAAAAGTGCGATAATCAATTGTGTGAATTTAGTGACAGACAAATGGCCTACCATTTAGTTTCTAAGGAAGCAATTTTAAAATAAGGAAAAATACTTTTCTTTAGGCAGTGTTCCCGAAATGGGGACAAACTATTTTCTCAAGTGTTTATTAGTGTGATGATTGATAGATTAACAGAAATTCAGAGAATGACAAACAGCTTAGGAGTGGAGAAGAATAGGGAAAAACTATCAAATTATTGGTAGGAAATTTTTGTTCTTGGTGAAATTTTTTATATTTCTTCTACGCATTCCCGCGAAAGCGTTTAAAATATAAGTATATATTTATTTTGAAAGAAGCCTTACAACAAATGATTTTTAGAACAAGTGTAAAAATTTTAATTAATGTGTGGATAAATTTTTTAAAACTGGTTCAGAGCACAAATATTTTTTTGTTACTGTAAAAAAGAAAAAAAGAAGAAGAAGAAAAAAATTTCTGTTGCAATTTGTCTTTTTTCCTCACATTTAACGACGGTTGCTTTAAAAGCTTTTTTTTCCCATTATCATTATTTTATAGTTTTTCCCATTTAAATACGATTATCTCAAAATCTATTTAAAATAATTGCCTGAATATGCATGTTTAAGTTATTTTACTTTAATTTTCATTCAAAATATCAGTAAAATATTTTCAGATTTTATTTTATAATTTTTTTGAAAAGTAATAAAAAAAGAAAAAATTATTAAATGTTAATTTTAGATTTTTTAAAAAAAGATTTTAAACGCTTATTATATGTGAGCAAACAAAAATATAAATACAGTGAGCAAACAAAAATATAAATATTTGAAATAAACCAAAAAATTATAATAGAGGAAATAAAATATTTTCAATTACACCAAAAATTAAAATATATATAAAATTTTTTGAAGTATTTAAATTTTTAAAAGGTGATTTGAGAACATTTTTATAATTGGTGTAAGTCATAATAGAGTAATAAAGTTAAAAATTTGAAAAAAATTTGCTTTATTTTCGCTTACGCTGATTATTTACAGTTTATTTAGACCATTAGAAATAAACTAGTATATTTAAAAATGTACGCTAATATTTAAAAATAAACAAAACTTTAAAAAGGGATATACATCATAATAATTTTGATGTTACAGTCATACTTAGAAGTAAGTAGTAAGGTTGCGAGATTTTTAAATTAATCTTACAAATATCTATTTTTTTCTTTTTTAAAGCAATCCATTTTAGTTTTATTTAGAGCAGCTAAATCACAGAATTACGTTTGTGCGTGACTTTCATTCGTTTAAATATTTCCTATTCTTATCAGAAAGGAATATTACTTTAAAAGAAAGTAAATATATTTATTCCAACGAGGAGAAATTTAATTCGAACGTATAGTATGCTTTCGCTTGCCAAATTACACTCTATAACAAAAAAATCGACGCACCAAGAAGCAATCATCCGATTGCTTTGAAGTTTCGTATGCATGAATGTTTTGAACAGATCAGGCTGGAATGATGCGGACCTGGGACGTATAGTCTTTAGCGACGAATCCCGCTTCCAACTGTGTCCTGACGATCATCGAAGACGTGTTTGGAGACGCACAGGGCAGAGGGGGGATCCTGTCCTGCCTTCACTATTGCACGCCACACCGGCCCTCAACAAGGCATTATGGTATGGGGTTCCATTTCCTTTGACAGCCAGACCCCGCTGGTCGTCATTAGAGTTACACTTACTGCACAGCGGTATGTCGACCACATCCTAAGACCTGTTTTGCTACCGTTCCTTTTGCAGCGCCCTGGGCTGGTTTTTCAGCAGGACAATGCCAGACCACATACGGCACATGTTGCTATGAACTGTCTGCAAGATTGTCAAACTCTTCCTTGGCCTGCCAGATCACCAGATCTCTCTCCCATCGAACATGTCTGGGATATGATGGGATGGCGATTGCATCTGGCACGGAATGTTCATAACCTCGTTCGACAATTGGATCGAATTCGGCAGGAAATACCGCAAGAGATCATCCGGGAGCTTTATCGGTCTACGCCACGCCGTTTGGCTGCTTGTATCCAGGCTAGAGGCGGGTCAACACCTTATTGAACTTGTTACTGTAACTTTGCAATAAATTTTTCAATTGTTGTGAAATTTTAATCATTTACTATTCTGCACATTGTCTTCCTATCCACCAATTTTTGTTTCAATCGGACAACTCCTTCTTGGTGAGTCGATTTTTTTGTTATAGAATGTATTTATTTAGCTTCTTGCAAATTATGATCTTTAATATTATTAAAATTGCTAATAATAGAAAACCGTATCTAGAATATTTTATTTATTCTTAATGAAATTTTAAAATTTCTTTAAGAATAAATCTTGTCTTGGAGCGTCATAACTCTATTTAAAAGTAAGAACTGATTAAAGGTTTGATATTGGATTAAATTTCGTCCTATTTCAGAAATTTAACTGAATGAAAGTTTTTTTTTTGGAACTAAATACAAAATGTTTTCATACTGAGATTTAATTTTATTTTTACTTTTTAAAATTTGATACGATATACAGATCTATTATTTCGTTTTGTAAACTTTTTATATGTTGTAAAAATATTTAAATACCAAGGCATCAAAACACTTGTGGTTTTCTAAATTTAAAGGCAACTCAGAAGACAGTGATAGTTTTCAAACGAAAATATACTATTTAACGTGGTTCATAAACGTCTCATGATTCTTTTATGTAACACTTTGCCCTCAAAAATGACCTCGGCAGATATTGTAAAAAATTCCGGATCAAATTAGGGTAAAAAGTACTGGCACTCAGGATGCCGGTACTTTTTACCATAAAATCAGTTTTTACCGAAACATGCTAAGGAACAAAAAATCTAATATACCGTAATTTTTACAGAAATAATTATCGTAAAATCACGAATCTTTCCAATTAAATATATGTACTGTAAAAATTATGGCATAATATTTTACGGAAAAAATGGATTTTACATAAAAGGGATTTTTCAGATGATGCACCCGAAGTGCAGGTACTTTATACCCTAATTTGAGCCGGAACTTTTTTCAGTGAAATTTTATGAAGACACATACTGATGATTTTGAATTTGGGCCCGTCCGAACTTCGATAGGATTTAATATGTCAGATACGTAAAATTATTATACCTTATAATTTTTCATGTTTAGTAAATTAAAAAAGTTTAATACTTAAAACTGAAACAATATTAGCTCATTTGTATATTTGTTGAGTTTGAAAGTTTTAAAAATTTATTGCAAAACCTGTTAAGCTGACCATCTCTATAAGGTGATCACAAGTTTAATTTGATCTTAATAAATGTTTTTTTTAATAAACAAGTCGAAGCTTTGATTGGTCCGCTCCCGGAGTAACGGTCTTGGGCCAGCCTGCCTCATCTTTAGTTGCATTACAATAAGAAGCATTGGGTGATTAAAATCAGCTCACATTTCGATTGAAAAAAAAGTTACAGCTGTAAAATTGAAAAGTAAATGCATGACACCCTAGTTTTAAAATGTGACGAAGAAACATTGGAAAGTACAGCCGTCAATGAGAAACACTTTTTACTATCGCGTGAAATATGCAATCATATTTTCTCCGTTTTCTCGTAAATAAATGAAACCAATAACCTTAGAACTATCCGACTAAAATCATTTGCGGTGCTCCAATTACTTACCTATTTAACGATTGAAAGTCACTAGTTTCAGACAAAAGGCAAAAGAAAGCACGAATCATTACTTTCTTAACAATAAGATGTAAGAAAACAAAATTTGAGAATTATGTAATTACTAAGTTACGATCGTAAGTGAGCTCAATACCTGGAATTATTGAAAGCGAGAAAAATATGCAGTGTCGTTATTTTAACATTTCAAGTCAAAATTAAGAATTTAAGAACACACGAATAATATACAGTAACATAACGCGTTTATACAGTAACATAAAAACATAAAGTATATGCGAAATAAACGAACTTTTAGCTTAAGTGTTTGATAATTGTCCTATAAAATTATGACGTTTTGACTCTACTTGAGTAAATTAACTGCCCACCATATAAAAAATTGTACAGTAGGGAACCCATTATCCGGAACGATCGGGACCATCGCTATTCCGGATAACTGATTTTTCCGGTTTTCTGAATCGCTACAAAAAGCCGTTTTTTTTATTGTTAAACCCAACTAAAAAAATAAATATTAGGAAATAATCTTAAAAAGAAGAAAAAACGATGAATTAATACAGTAATGATTATTTCTAAAATGATGGTATGGTAAACATCTTTCAAAAAAGAAAGAAAAATCCTAATATCTTATGAGGAAGAAAAAAAAATTTAAAAATGGCGGGAAAATTTACCGAATTTCGTTCCGGTTTTTTGGTTTTCCGGTTTTCTGATTTCCGGATAACGGGTTCTGTACTGTACAATGAAAAGATAACTAATATATCGCTTTAATTATTAAACACAACTCAAAATACGCGTTTAAAATATAGACACGGTTCAAAATCCTTGGAAAGGATGGACATATGTTCATTCAAGAAAATGGACATAGCATTTGATTCCATTTTTCAAACTTCTCTCATAAAATCCATCCTTTCCAAGGATTTGGACATATGTTCATTCAAGAAAATGGACATAGCTTTTGATTCCGTTTTTCAAACTTCTCTCATAAAAATTGTTTTATTTTCCTTTAACTAATAATGGATAAAAATAAATCCGTAATGTGATTTCTTACATTTCCATAAATCACCTGTTTCATATTTTTTTTAAAGCATGCCAACAAGTGAACAGAAATTTTTAGAAGGTTGTCATGGGTCTTTATTTACAACAGTGGTACTAAAGTTACATAGCACGAATTTAGATTTTAAAAAACTTCTTTATCGTTTATACTACTGTGAAAAATTCTGGATCAAATTACGTTAAAAAAAATAAAACTAGTACCCTGGGTGCATCATCTGCTAAATCTATTTTGAACGTAAATTTTTATACCGTAATTTTTACAATAATATTCATTTAATTGCAGTGATTTTACAGTAAATATTACTGTAAAAATTACAGTTCATCAGGTTTTGTTGTCCGTTAAAATTGTACGGTAATACTTATACTATAATTTTTTGCATTGTATATTCCAGTGGTGACTGCGAGGCCAACTCAAACATCTTGAAAATTTCTTGAGTAAAATCATTAATGACGCATTTAAAAAAATTAATTTCTTTATAAATTTAAATAATAGATATTTTCACAACATGAAATAAATTCTTAATATATGATATGCAGCATAATTTAAATTAATAATTTTGTATAAGTTTACTTTTCTCTCTAATCACATTTATTATTATACCAGAAAAAAATATTTTCTAATGAAAGAGATGCCAAGTATAAATTCTAGTTCTAATATTTTTAAATAAATCATACAAGAATTTTTTATACATAAATGTGATCGATGAAATCTTGAAACTTTTGGACCTTGGATTTCGGGATCGTTGTTAGGGAAAAATCCGAACTTTTCCGGAGCACAATCATCTCTGATATTCTAAATGCGATGAGAATACCTGAAAAATTTCATTTGTAATATACCGAAATACTTCTGAATCCGAAGTCTGGGACTTAGCCTAGTAAAATTATGCTTAGTATTTAAAAAAAAAAAAGAAAAAAAAAAAAAAAAAAAAAANAAAAAAAAAAAAAAAAAAAAAAAAAAAAAAAAAACAGGTGAGGAAAAGTCCGAATGAAATACTGCGTTTACTGAAAAGGCACATTTCGAGCTGCGTCCATTTTCTTAACGCGTTTTTTTAGCTCTGTGCAGAAGAAAAAGCTAAACGATATATGTTTAGAATAAATATGCACATAATCTTATGTTGTTTTTCTGTTGTAGGAGACAATGTTTACAATTAAAGGAATGCACAGGAAAGAAAATGCTTTCTCCTTTGTAAGATAATCAGTGAATGACAGGTATGTTTAAAATGAATTTTTGCACTTTTATTTTGTGAGTAACTATTGATAGTTATATCTTTCAAAACAATGAGTATGGAATTATCCAAAAACAATATTTATAAATAAGTATCAATGTTATTAAATATTTTTAGCTTATAGTTTTATTTCATTTTAAATCCCAGTATTTCATGTGGTTTTATCTATTATAAGAAATATTATTTTTCACGTTTAATTTTATTTCATAGTTTATGAATTCTTCAAAAATTGATGTTTATTTAAAATCAATTTTTGTTTATTTTTTCAGGGGAATATCAAATGTTATTTACACCAAAATTAACAAACAAATGCTTTTATTTCTTAACTGAGAAACTCCTGTCTCCTTGACGCAAAAAATATGATAAACTTTCTTTTAATTCCAATTATTTCCCGTGGTTTAATTTATTATAAGAAACAGTATTTGTCGCGTTTAATTTTATTTCATATTTTAAATTTCCTTCAAAATTTAATTTTTAAAATAATATTTTGCTTGTTTCTTTAGGGAAATATAAAATGTTATTTACACCAAACAAATGTATTTTATTTCTAAAGTGAGGTTCCTAACACTTCAAAATATATGATGATTTATACTTTCTTTCTCAACCACCAAAAAATATGTAACTTAATTGTTTTAAAGCCTTTCTTTTTATCATCCTTGGTTGCATTTTTGCTATTATTTTTGTTTATGAAACTTATGCTGTCTTGTTATTGTTTATCCTTTTGCATGAAAATTCCATATGTTTCACTTTTCTAAACTTTCGATTATCATATTTTGCAAGCATTTATTTTTTTGGAATCTGTTTCAGTAAGAATTCATCTTAATGCAACTAATTTTAATGATTACTGCTATTTAGCTTTAATTTTAAGTAATTAAAAAGCTGTTTCATTATAATTAGGTATTTTTTCAAAAAAATTGCTAACTTACTTTATTTTAAATTAATAAATTTACTTTAAATTACTATACAAGGATTAATTTTAAATTTACGAAGAAAAAAATTAATATTTTTGTTTCAATTGTATAGCCCATATAATATAATTACCATGTTCAGATCAATTAATATTATCTCGGGGAATTAATCTTGAAATAATTAAAAATGACGAATTGTTTCCATCAAATACAAGCTTTAATATAATGTCATTTATTGAAATAGTGTTATTTGCTTATGATTATATAACAAAACAATAAATGTGATAATTTGAATTTGGAAAATTTTTTTTCAACTTCGAATTTTACTACATCTAATTTTAGAATTATATTCAATTACCTTCGAACTACAGTTACAATAAAATAGGGGCTAGTTTTGTTTCATGTGTAAGGCAAGAGAATACAATGTCATTTGTATTCTCTTTGGCGACAGATCTTCTAGAAACCATGCTAAATGCATATTTGTTAACGTTTTTCCTATAGAATAATTTTCTTCAAGTAAATTCTGGTCAATAAAACGGTCTCAAGGTTCCAGCGAATGTTTGTTTACCTTTGTCTTTCCTGCATTTAAGTTAGTTAACAATAACATTTGATTTCCTTATCTTAAGTAAGTAATGCTATTTAACCTGGGTGCAAAATACGAATTTCTGGCTCTTTTGCTGTTAATTCTATATCCAACAATCCAACTTATGGTTTGAAATGTTTCTGATATTTGATGTAATGTGAATTATGTTAATTTTTGTTAACTTTGAAAAACGAGTATTGTTTATGACAGATTAACTTTACTTTAATTCACACTATAATAAACTTTTTAAATAACTGATAACAAATAAAGTAAAGCACAGAAATAAACCATATTTATTTTATTTCCTTACAAATAAAATAATAACTACATAAAGAATTTCAGTTAGCATATTACAGAAACAAAAATTCGAAAATGTTTTCGAAATTCTCTAACTGCTCTTTACAAATTACAAAATACAGATAAAATTTCATATTCGCTTTGCATATTTCGCTTCAGATAAGTGATGTAAGAAATAGGTGCCTTACTTTTTCCATACAAGTTATTTACATAATTTTTCTATACAATAATTCCTTTGGTTGATATTCTTTAAAAGTAAAAACCTGGAATCATTCAGCTTCTCAGAAATAAAAATTGGAAGAAGAAAAAAAAAAGGAAATCATTTTATTGTAAATACCGCTAAGTATTTATTGAATAGCATAATTAAATAAACAAATTATTTAAGTAAATAGTCATTGATTATCAGGACTGAATTTATTATAAATTGATTTTACAACATTTCTGAATTCTTTTGGAAATAAAATAAAAATGACTACCAAGTGATTCTTTTCCACTGAACGTAGTTTTTAATTTTTCGTATTTACGGAGTTAATTCCGTAGTATATTTAAATGTTAATTTTTTATTTGATAATTCAAAAATTTACTTTTTTTAGTAAATGTTTAGTTTTTTAAAGTATCAGTATATGCACGTTATAGGCTTATTGGAAAATTTGGCTATTTGCAAACCGTCCTCGTTCGTCAATGCACTTAGCTGTTGGGAAAATATTTTCTATAATTTTTTAATCTATGTAACACTTTTTAGAGAAATTGCCAAAAGCCTAGATACTTCTGGGAAATTTAAAATTAGATAAAATGCTTTTAGGCTCATTCGAAAATGTATCAAATTAGCGCAAGTGCTTAATAATATTCTAACTATCAGATCAATTAATTTGATTCTCTATGCTTTTTTATTCAAAGTGTTTCTTTATTCATATGACCGTTTCAATGAGTCTAAGTCAGGTTGATTTAGTAAGTTTATAAGTCTTTGTACATTTATTAATTTGCCCAAAGACATGTGCGTTGATTTTAATAAGCTTGAAAAATATCAGACACAAATAAAAATACAAGTGACTTGTGACTTTTTCAATTAGCCTGGCACATTGCAAAATGAAGGTTA
The DNA here is from genome assembly GCF_043381705.1 of Parasteatoda tepidariorum. Lineage (NCBI taxonomy): Eukaryota > Metazoa > Arthropoda > Arachnida > Araneae > Theridiidae > Parasteatoda > Parasteatoda tepidariorum. The sequence goes on from NC_092208.1 coordinate 63,020,711, forward strand.
CATTTCCAAAGAGTCATATTTTCAATTAGTCTAAGACATATCTCCAAGGCCGACAAAGACAGTCAGAATTTACAAAAATTATCGGAAAATACTTTTTGCAACTTAATTAAGGGAGAAATTAATGGATTTGTTTGGTCACAATAAATAAGTTTATTCCAATTTGTTTAAACGACGCTTACAATAAGGAGTTGGGCATTTAACAAAAACATTTACCAGAATAGGATTCAATAAAAAGAGGGAAATTGCTTCTGTCCGTAGTTTTTAAAAACTATCCTTTATTCTGTAAAAATGGAAATGAAATCCATAGAAGTTACGAAAACTCTAAAGTAGTTAATAAATCTGAATATAATGATTATCTCTAAATATGATGAAAACTGATATATTTATATAATTCTAGACTTTTTCAATTTATATACTTCAGACTAGTTTCATACCTTAAGTTCTTAGAAGAGATTAAACTGTTTTAGCAAGTTTTATAAAAAAGAGCCAAATAATGAAATTTAACATGCACAATTATCATTATCTTTAATAATTTGTAACACACTTAACATTTTTATTGAATACATAAAACACATTTTCCTTAAAACAGGAATTTTGAAATAAAAAATATTGGATGCTTACTTAATTATCACAGATATTGTGATATTGTAGTTCAAAATAAAATTCAGCAAAATTGTTTTATACGTAGAGGAGGGGGAAAAACTTAAATTCGCTATCACTACATTTCACAATATTACAAGCATTTTTTTTTCTTCCTATAATTCCTAAATAACTAAAAAAGAAAACTATTATTGAAATCAGATAATGCATCACATTTTATTCATTTTTAAAACTGTGTGCATAATTACAAAAAAAAGGACCATTTTTAAGTTTCATATTTTCCAAAAAGAATGGAAAAACATATCATAAGTTTACAAATTAACAAGTGCTTTTCAAAGCAATCTTGGATCAGGTCATTGCGGGAAACAGATTTGCCTATTAAACAATCAAATCTATCAATCAAAGCTTTCAAAGATTGTCCAATTTGGTTACAACAGTCAAAATAAGAAAGTCTTTTTTGTCATCAAAATATTCATTCATATTTTTTTTTTTATATATATGTACAACACAGTCTTTCATCAGTCGAATCCAAGATGTATTCCAAAGAAAAAACCACCTCAGAAGCCCCGCTTCTCCGAATTCGAGCTTTTTTAGAAAGGAACTGATATATTTCGAACAGTCTGCAGAAGAAACACTGATCTAAAAATATAGAGAGATCTTTGTGCAATGATTGAAAGTGTCTACAATCTGATGACTTTTATACAGGAGTGTCATTTCATTTGAGTAAATGAGTTGACATAGTCATTCATTCTTGGTGTCGTAGTCTTGGAATGATTACAGGTGTCATTCATATGTCTCTCGGTATTGCACCCATATTTTTTTAAGCCTCCTCGATCAATTTTTGTACACGAAAGCTAGTTCAGTCAAGAAGGCTTTGATCGTGAGAGCGGAAAAGGCAATCCGCTAGGGGATGCATTTTATTTAATCTTTGGAGAACCTTGATAAAAATATGAAATCACTTCACAGATGTCCTAAATCTAATGCATGATGAAGAGCTGCAAGGTCTGAATGACTGCTTACCCTCCAGAAGGGAAAATTCATCTGAAAATAAAAGAATAGATTTTAACAAATACATGGACATGAAACCGAGATGATAAGTTTTTGAATTATTTCATATCTTAAAGAGGTCAGACATAAATATAGAGGTAGCTTTACAAATATGGAACAAATTATATAAGTTACTTTTGTTTTGTTCGTTTGTGGTTGTCTTAAATTATTGACTGCTTTGCTATTCTTTGTTTTTTTGTTCGTTTTTTAAATAAAAAGCTTTGTATTCACATCCCATGCTGAGGGTACTGTAACTTGAATTTTAAGCGATTCATCATAAAATGTCAATAGATCTGAAAATTTACATTTTCAATTAGTAGCCAAAGGCCGGTACACTCTAATGACTTTAGTGATGTGACCAAAATCGATAAGTTCTTTTGATTTGATAGCCACTTTTTGCAAACTTTTTAATTGTTTGGATTAAATTTTACTTTTAAAAAAAAATTCATATTAGAAATAATCTACAGCTATAAAAAGTTAACTCCATAATAAAAATAATCTAAGTTAAATATGTGACAAAATTTAGTTAAACATACTGACTTTAATGAGCTTAAAAAAATATTTCGGAAGGTAAAATACTTCTAAATGTATACATTATCACTTTGAAATATTTGAATAGTTAGAGATCTCTCCTTCCACATGAATCTTTCTAGCAAAATTCATTCATGGGTTCTGATAGATCAAAATTTTGAATGGTGGCCTGAAATACATTTAATGTATACACTCAACTTTGAAATATGTGAATGTTAAAGAACTCTCCTTCCACGTGAATCTTTCTATTATTTCTCTTATCCAAACCAATAATCTGAGAAAATAGAAAAAGTGTCGATAGTTCTTAATTTATTTGCTAACATATATTTACAATTTGAAATTTGTTTGAAGATTGATTTAGCTTATTTAATATATTTGATCTTATTTCATAACTGTAATTGAATATCCAAGAAAAGACCACACTTTGAAAGGAAATGTTGTATGAGGCATCTTCGTTATGAGGGTTTAAAAAATTATTATTTTTATTATTATCGAGTATTAACCAATAAGCATGCAATTAGGAAAAAAATTATTTCTGTCTATTTTAAGATTGTAGCTATCGTTCTCTAATAAATCAGAAAAGCCTTTTACAGTGTTTACCACAAATTAGAAAGAAAAATCTATAAGGCTTTTATAACACTAAATTATCACTATTACACAATTAAAAGAGATTGATACGAAAATCTTGTATTTTTGTCTGATCTTGTCTCTTGTTGTTTTTGTCTCTTGTTATCTTATCTGATCTTGTATTTTTATTGTAAACATACTATTAGACTTAATTAGCAATGAAACAATTAATAGAATTTAAACAATAACTTAAATTATATACCTGTTTTGCCGCATGCTCTTCGTCTCGACCATCCCCAACAACGACATAAGTACATTTCCGACTAAATCTGGACACTATACGCTCAAAACAAGAATCTTTCCCTGTAATAAAAAGGAAACTAAATTAAAGAGATGTAAAAACTTAATACAGAAATTGAGACTCGGATAAAGAGAAAAACGCACATTTTTTTTTTCAATACTTAGACTTTCAAGAGTGAAAGTTACACATATATGTGTATACATGGTGTTCAATAATAACCACCCTCAATATGTATTTTTAAAATCGATCTCAAAAATAGAATAAAAAAATAGATACATTAGGGCTTGCAAATGTTTAGGCAAGGAAAAAAGAACAAAATTAAACCGTTGAAGCACTAACAAGGAAGGCGAGATCAAAATCTTCAAAATATTTTTTTTTTAATTGCTGAAAGAGTACCAAACACCTTCAAGTTTCATCTAGTAATGAGCTGTTCTTGATGTTTATAGTCTTGTTTTCCTCAAATTTCAATCATTTTTTTTTTGTTTTTTTCTCTCAAAAATATTAATTTTTCTATCTATAACATGACGAGTTACTCTGTATATATTATTTATGTGTGCTATTCATTAAATTTAGCGTAATTGTGTCCGCATGTCAAAAACTTTTTGCTGATCTCTTATACAAGCAGTATCATTTGCAATAAATGGATGTATCAATTTATAATACGGGATTTTTTCAGCGTATACATAAACTAAGCAGTGGTATCATTTTCACAAATATTTATTTTCCAGAATTGTATAGTTAATAGAATATCAAAGTATTAAACCTTATCTTTGATATCAACAATTAAGAGGTAACAATTTAACATTTAACCATTGCAAAATAAAGTTCTTAAAATTAAATTCTAAATAGCTACTACAATAAATATGCATTTTCTTAAAATAAGTACCATAGCTTCAGGCAGGAAGAGTTATTTTAAATATTTGGAGAAGTTTATCATGTAATAAACTAAAATGGATGTTTACTTTAATCGGGATGTAATTAAAAGTTGAAAGAAATTGATAAAAATTACTTCTATCAATCCAGTTAATAAAACATGTAATGGTCCTCAATTGCTTAATGCTATAACTTTTTCAACAAATTTAAATAATTAAGTAAGAAATTTCAAAATTAATGAATTTAGGTATTCTTGTATTGTGAAAGGAGATAAAATATGGATAAAGTTTACAGTACTTTACCTGTTTTTGTAGCACTGTATATGTTTTCTATAGAAAAGACACCTCCCAAATTATACAGCAGAACTTTCGCAAGGGCTGGGACTAGCTGAGTAGTTGTCACTAATACATTAACACAGCTCGACCTACAAATACAATTGAATTCAAAGTAAAGAAAAATTAACTTTAAACTTAAATTCCTTACCTTTTAACAATATTACTATAAGTATTGTTAAACAACTTAGATAAAAAAAAACTTGCCTGGAATGAATGATTGATAAACATTTAAGGGCCAAAGTTGCCCAATTGTCAGTTAGGTCTTCAATTTCAGAGCGAAGTTGAAGCCAATCTTCTCTCTTCCCTGGGCCCAAAAGACCTAAAATCATGAATGCAAAAATTGTTCAAACATTTTATAGGGGAATAAACAATGTGATATATGTATGCAATGAATGTTCCACATACAAAATGTTCTGCAATCACAGACCTTGATATATTATATATTTGAAATTCCCGTCAAAAATGAAGAAAAAAAATATTAATTTAGGAGATGCGGTCAATCGCAATCAGGGTGTAATTAAATGCAATAAAATCAGTTAAATTGTATTGGCTGTGAAAAGAGTGTCTAAAAGAGTTTCCTCGAACAGCCAAACTGGTTTTGATGCTTTTAATACAGCAGGTTTAGACAACATTTCTGATTCAACTATTAATGAAGAGTTTAGAGGCACATAAAAGCAATGATTGCAAAACGCAATATTTATTATAATTTATCACAGCAAAAAGCTATTACAACAAAAAAGGAAAATTATATTATAGCATATGAACTAAATCAAAAAGAGAAAATTGTACCATAGTAAAAGAGACATTGTATTGTACCAAAAGGGCTACTGCAAAAAAGCGGAATGTACTGTAGCAAAACAGTTAATGTAGAAAAAATTGTACAATAGAAAAAAAGCAATGTAAAAATTGTACTTTAGCAAAAAAGCTACTATAAAAATGCAGAATTGTACTGTAGCAAATAAGATACCTACTGCAAAATTGTACTATAGCAAGTGATATTTTAAACAAATCAACAAAAATACATTTAAAAAAATAACAAATATTTTTAACTGAGAATTTTTTCTAAAATAGCTAAATTTGATCTTATTTCAATTTCCAATTCTTACCTCCAACGTTATTACGGTATTGGTTGTACACTTCTTTAATTCTTCTGTATCGAAAAGCTAGCTTCCTCATCCAATCAACGCCACCTCTCACTCCTGTAGCTAGACATATGCTAGCATTTGATGCTGCCGCATGAAAACCATCAGCTTGAAAATTGTAATTCCTGAAACATAAATTTTTAAAGTTACTAAAATTACAGTAAAATTATAAAATATTTTTTTATTAAACAAAAATTATAATAAAAAAGAAAATTATTTTATGCTGAAAACTCATAATAATTTGCTTTTCAAATAATGGCCACCTACTACAGAATTCAATTCATAAGCTTTTAAACATAGATACACAAGTGCACACTTGCATCCTTGCAAAATGCTACTGATATGTCATCTTAAATAATTACAAACAATGTCTATTATATGTTACATGGAATCAACTCCAAATCATTAACTGATAATTTTTTTTATTGCTAGTTAAAAAGTTTAAAATAATACCTCCCTGTTTTTTATACCTTTGGTATGTCCATTTTTAATTTAATGAATTTAAATAGGATCTGATTTTAATTAAATACAAAGTATAAAATTGAGAAATGATTAAAATTTTTACAAAATTAAATTAACTTATAGAAATTTGTTTGAGAAGAATTTCTCATGCATACATGTAAAAGTATTTTTCAGAACTATAAAAAAATATAATTGTTGGTTGCATCCTTTGAAAGGTGGCAGATTTTCACACAATCCCTAGATAATTTTCACCTCAAATTTTCTTATTATTAAAATAAAAAGAAGAAAGAAAGAAAGAAAGAACAACAAAAAGAAAGAAAAAATCGCTAAAAAAAACCGAGATCAAGTAAAATTCAAAGATCAAACGAAAAATAAAAGTTTTTTTTTTTTAAATGGTCATTCAAGAAAAATAAGGAATAGTTTTCCTTCTTTTTAAATTTGATTAAAAAAAAAAGACACTTATTATTAATTTTTCTGGTTAATGTTTTATATCTGCTAAGTACCTGCTAACTTATGGTAATTAATTTCTTTTAAAAAATTAACCTAGGCACAAATCAGAGCCCTTTAAATCAATATTTTATTAATTTTTCATTTTAAAATGAAAAGAATTTATTTTAATATCATGATCTGCAGAGCTCTTTTAGATTTTCTTTTATTTTTTATTGGATTTAGTAAAAGCATATTTTACCCCCTTTTTGATCAAAGCTGAAATATAATTGCTTAAAATTCAAATTAAATTTAAACAATATTAAACTTTTTGTGCATAACTTTATATTGTTTAAATTTAAGTACAAGACAAATAATTATCATTTTCATTCCATTTATTGGGTAATTGAAAATGTGGTAAATTATTTTTATTCCTTTTTTAATTTGTCTGAAACCTTGAAGAGGTAAATAAAACTAACAATTATAAACTTAGAAGTAAAACATTTTGAAACAAGCTCATTTGTAACTTAAATAACTTACGTCAGATCTTGTCCATTGTCATCTGATGAAACATCATCAATATGAACTTGATCACATTCCTGAAAAAGAAAACCATAGTTTAAAAAAGATGGGATTTCTGACTATACAATTATTTTCAGAGTGAGACCAGCATTCCACTGCAACTAATTTATTTAATAAATATGTTGGTTTGAAACAAAGACTCTATTTTAAAGTTAGGAACAATCATTTTATATGAGAATCAATTTCAAAAAATCTTTTGGCATAATTTCTTAAAAATTATAAAATTTTAATATTTGTTTAAAACATTAAAATTTCTTCAGAAGTACAATCTCTCAAAAGTTCATATAAAGATATAGTTTATTAAAATCAATTGCTTTGAGAAAAAAATCATAGATGGCAGCACTACAAAAACTTATGTCTAACAAAATGTTTTGAATTTCCTAGATTCAGATTTCTATTCAGACTATATTACAATTGCTTTTGAACATATATTGATAGATGGCAGCACTACAATTTATAAACATTATTTTCAACATGCTTCTCAAGAAACATCAAATTACTATTTTAGTATACTGTATATACAGCTATTTTCAAATTCCCTATAAAAATTTAAATTATCATTTTACATTGAAGTAATTAACAAAAAGTACAATTCCTTTTTTCAATTTTATATATGTAAAAAAAAATATTTAAGAATCAAATATAAAGAAATATATAAATATATTAATTTAAAAAATAATATTGATACATCATGAGAGAAATAATTTTTAAGAAAATTAAAAAAGAAATAAGAATTTTTTTTTAAATATAAATAATGAGAAATGAAACAATTCCTTAAGAAATTTGAGGCAGCATACTAGGATGAAACAACAAAAACATTCAAATATTATACCATAACTTTTTTTTTCATTATGATTTTCCTCAGTTCATTACTTTTTCATTAATATGAACAAAAATAATGGTTTGAGAAGGACCTTAAATTAGAAACTATTGGACTTAAGTTGCAAAGTAATGTCCTAAAAAAGATGGCTAGATAATGCACTGCCAAAATAATGGTGAAAATTTCAAACTTGAAATTTAAGGCAGAGAAAAGAAAAGTTTGTTGTAACATTATTCAATAAGCCAAGTCCCGCAGTAGGCAGTAGTGCCATTTAAGAAGAAGAAATGATAACATTTACTTTCAGAGCATAAGTCACTAAGTTTCTTACACAGGGAAAGTATTTAAGAATATGAAACTAATTTATGAAACAAATAAAGAACTTACAAAAATAGCACAGCTTTTAGTCAAAAATATTTTTCTCTTAGATTCTTATTATTTATTATTATGTTATAGTTAAATAAGATGTGCTATGACTTTTAAACATTATTTTATTAGTGTACAACTAAGTGCTTACCTCTAAGTCGTTAAAGAAAAAATGTGTGTCAGCTAAATTGAAGATTTTTTCTTCCATTCTGAGCCCAAGGGAGACTGATAATGGTGCATCCTAAATCAGAAAAATAACGCTCATAAATCTCTGAAAATATTTCTCAAATAAAATAATTTCTTCCACATAACTCATAAAGTAATTTACATACAATATATTAGGTAAAATTTGTTTGTAAGCTTATTTAGATGTAAATAATACATATTTTTATCAAAAAAATAATTTGAAATAGACCATTATTTTTACATTTTTAAAATTACAATCATACATTAGAACTTTAAAAAGGAATTTTTTTTAAAAAAAAATTTAGTTTTATTTCCTAAGTCCAATTTGTTCTAGTTTTTATTTCCAAAATAAAGAATAATACTAAAAACATTTGCAATAAAATTGCTATATTAAGTTATCAATACTGATTAAAAAGTATGAGGGAAAAAAATTAAATATAATATTTATCCCCTAATCTCTAAAAATAAAGGAATTTTATGCTTAAAATAAACGAGTTAAAATGTTTCGGTTTAATGCAAAGGAACAAACGATTTTGAAGTTAAAATAAAAGAAATTAAAAGTTTCGCTTAGGTGCAAGCAAACAAACAGTTTTAAGAGAGTGTTTGAGAAACATGAAAAGAGCTTATTTAAAAACAGCTTTCTGTCTCTTTTGATAACAGAAGCTCTCACCCCTGGATCAACGAATTTCAAAATACACCTCATGTGCCTGTCGGCGCGTCGACTATCTTAAAATAAATTCTCAAGAGACACGGTTTTTAAAGAAGAGTGTTGTCACTTTTTTTTTAACATTTTAACTCCTACTCTTCTTTGTAAATGTCTCGGAATTGCCCCCTTGGGTACAATTATATTACAAGACATCAGAAGAACGTTTTCTCAAATAAGTAGTGCTTCACTCTTTTGTGATATAAGTTGCGTACTAACTCGTAAAAATATTTAATTACTCATATTTGTTCTTCTACACATTTTTAAAACTCCTACTTAACTTCTTAAAATATATATATATATAAATAATATATATAAAGAAAAATTCTTTTTTTTTTCCCCTATTTTAACAAATATCTCTGAAAACTCTTTATCTCCTTTTAAGAATCGATCTTTTTTTTTTTATTTAAATAAAATATAACTTTTTTAAATTCGATTTCCCAAGACCCGATTCGTATTTCTCTCGAATTTTGTATTTTGCCATGTAAAATTATATTCTTTAAAATGATATTAAAAAAATTAGATGCCCTTCCCTACAACCCTCCCAAAAAAAAAATTTTGTGACTGTTATAAAATAAACTAATAATAAAAACTAATAAAAAATAATAAGTATTCGCTAAAAGTTATTTTTTGCGTAGATCTTTGGAAAAACGAATTTTATAATTGTGCGCAAAATTGTTTCAATTCGCTTAAAAGGTTCTAGAGATATGACGAAATATGAAGGGGGGAAAAATTAACAATAAGGGGTCCAAACTTCAAACTACATCTCCTGACCAACTATTAGGACCCAGATTGTGGTGCCCAGATATTTCCCAGATTGCGATTATCCTTGACATTTTCAGATCAGAAATCCAAATAGGTCGGGAAAAAAAAGGTAGGTATGTTTATTGAGAGAAAGTATGCTTTCGTGTCTAATTTCGTAGCTTAAAATATCATCTGCACCTAATAATTACCATATATGAGGTCACCCCCTTGAATCATTAAGATTGAAAGTGAAGATCCAAACAATAAATAAAAAAATTATTCAGGGTGGTCTGTTTATTTTTTTTATATTTTGCGCTCTGTACGTTGTATATACATCATATGAGACTATGAAAAAGTAACGTTTCCATTGTGTTGTATTTTCATAGTTTCCATGTTTCTCATTTAATTTACCTTTTGTAGAAAAAAAAATTGTTTTTTTAAGTTTTTTTAAGATTCAACAATTTCTAGCAATACTTTTCAAAGCTTTATCACAGATTATAATAATAAGTAATTATTATAAGTAACAATAAGTGATTGTTATAAGCAACAATAAGTAATTATTAGCAAAATAAACAATCACTGTCATCAATATTTCAATTACCGTTGATTTTAAAATATTTAGTTTTATAAAAACACGTTTTAAGAGCATAACTTTAAACTAAATAAACACGTGGTTTCAGATAACCTTAAAAATATTATTCTGGCGAAATTATCCGCTTATGCTACCGCGATCATGTTGAAAATTCAGATAATTTTTATTTATTATGCCAGGTTAATTGTTACAGAACGAGACGTAAACAACTTTTTTGATTAGAGCTATAAGCTAACAGAAACACTGATGCTATTTTAAAAATATTTGACAAAGCTAAATCTTTTATAGTTTACTGTAAAACAATGGCTTCAGCTAAGCCAATGAGAAAATTCCATTTCTTCGATTGTAAACTTATTTCGAAGATAAATTGGGCTTCGAAATAAGTTTACAATTGTTCTCACTCAGCTTCATGCTGAATTTCGTATTCTTAGAGTCTACCGTTCACCCATAATCCGGTATACACACACACATTCTTTATTTTATTATGTGTATAGATTTACACACTTTTTTAAAAATGTCTTTGAATTTATCCTTAGTACCATGAGACATAACATCATAGAATTTCTTATTTATTTAAGTAAAAAAAATCCAGTGCAAAATATGACACCTGACTGGACGTTTACGGTTCTCAAATCTTACCAACAACAACAAAAAAAGGACTGATGCAAATTTAAAAAAAGCGCTACGACTTTCAAAAGAGTCTCAGTCACGTCTTTTGAATCTATTATCTACTCTCCATACCTCAAAAAAGGAGAGGGGTAGAAAAAAAGGGGGAAAAAAAAGAAAACAGAACTTCTATAAGCATTCTTAGAAAAAAGTTATCAAGTTCAATTTCATCTGGTAAAATCCATCGATTCAGCTAGGTTCGAAAGACAACCTTTTCTGACGGGGGAAAAACAATAAAGAAGTAAACCTTATTCGAAAAAGAACAAAGATCTAATAGCAAAGCGAAATAATAGCAACCTAAAGAAACTACCATCACGGATTGATTGTAAGAAGACTCCGAGATGCCATGTTTAATATAAGTTCTTACTCCGAAAGATAAGAAAAATGAGAAATTTTTTTCGATAAAATATAAAAATAACGAGAGAAAAAAAAATATCCACAGATACCAACATCAGTGTATAAAGTTGACGGTAACCGTGGTTTCCACTATTTTTTTCAGAGAAAAAACTGATGGAGAATCTTGAGAACCAAAAGTTGAAAAAATTTACTTCTACAATTTTATAAAATAAAATTTCGTTTTTTTTTTCATAATAATTATTTATTTGTCGTTTGTTTGTTAAAATTTTAATGCAACTTTCCTTCATTTTATTTTAAATTTGCATCATTTTGTAACACTTTACCCCAGTACCTAATGTGATGCACATATTCTCTCCCTCTATCTCCATTATTTTACCAATTACACAATTAAGCACGTTTATTTTGTTAACTGCCATTTTAATGCTTTAAGCTTATCTCTTTATTCAAGTTGTAAGCTAATTTTCTCCTCTAGATATTATCCGGGTTTATGCTTTAAACTTTAAATGCTTCCAGAATTTTGGAGATGTCAATAAACGGAAAATGTCCAGTAAATTCCATTCTAGAGAAGTTCGGCTATAAATAGAGGCACATTTTATTGATGATACGATAATGAAAATCGATTGCAACTTAGAAGCAACTATGGGAGTTCCAATTATTGATGAAAATATAACGGATGTATACGATGTTGTTTGATGATGATTTTTTAAAAATCTTGCTAATGAATTTCTAAAGTTGCATCTCCCCAGTCAATGTGATTTTTGTACTCATGTAAGAGAAAAATAAAGAATATTGAAATTAAATGTTTTAGTAGCATTTTTCGGTTTTTGTGGTGTAACCCTACATCATCCCTACAACCATGTTCATGAGATAGTACTTTATTAAATAAGAACTTTATTTAAATAATTTTATTTTATTTAGATGAGATCTTATAATAGATCAGAATTCTAAAAGAAAGAAAGAACAAATACTATTAAGAACATTTAATATTGATGCATGTAAGCTTTTTCTAATTTTATGTCCTGTTTCTGCCTCGTGTAGCGACTTTAAATTCCAAATTAATGAAATTTCGTTTTTCACAAAAACAAATGGCAATTGTCCAGTTTGTTACAGTTCAATTCTCTATCCATATCTTGTACTGCCGAAACCACGATTCTTCCGATTTATTAATCTCTATTACTCATATCCTTAAAAATTAGGATTTCCATTTTACATTACTAATATGGAAAGAAGGAACCAATATCCTATACCAATCACAATTTTACTATCTTAATTTTACTAACTTTATGCCGTAAAATCATGATTTCTTCTAATTCATAACACTTCATTTGCGAACGCATAATTAGCATCTCCTTTATCTTCGTCATTACCAAATAATCATAATCACAACCGGATCTTTTAATATTCTATTCAATTTTTAGTTGCTGTCAGTCCACAATTAGTTACGAAGCACCTATCCTTCTTTGTCTCTCTAAGAATAATATGTGCTTCTAAAAATAGCACTTTTTTCCTATTTTATTAACCAGAATAACTGATAGACAATACTTTTTTTCTAAAACAATCTCCATCCAGCTTTTACTTGCTGCCAAATAATCATTTTTCACAAATCATTCCTTTAAATTAACATCAACCACTGCCGGTCTGTGTGTATAAATAATTCGTAATCCATTTCTAATGATCATTTTTCCTTTCTCATAATGTTTCTGATTTATAACGCGTTACTCTTCATATTTTATGTTAGAAATTTCAACATTTTCAAAACAGAGAATGACGAACTCAATATTTAATTGAATTTGAATCTTCGTTGTTAAACATTTAAATCTTCGTTTAAATCTTCACTGACACGTCATAATTTATTTTTTATTTATATGACAAAAGCAGACTTTAACAACTGACAGATAACATAACTATATGATGAATATATGAAGTTTAGAATTGTTTATACGTTAACTATGAAGTCTCTAACAAAAGCAATAATTCTTTTTCAAAAATGTAAGGATAAAATTGTTACATCTATCTCACATTTTTCAAAATAAAATATATTTATAAATATTAGCTTTCTTTTGCAAATAAATGCAACAAGAAAAAAAATAATGCTGATCCTATTAGCTACCCTTATTGTGCAATCACACTCAAATGATATAGAGTTGAAAACTTTTGTGTGAAATCACAAATGTAAACAATATTAAGCAGCTAGAAAATTACAGACATACGTTTTTAAATAATTCTGTTAATTCCAAAACATAAATATTTTGTTTTTTAATTAATATTTTGGTGTATGCGCGCACCAAAACATAAACCAATTTAGACAGGAATCCAGATGATGGTAGTTATAAGCTGGCCACCGCACCACGCTTCCCAACCACCAATTTATACCTGTATTTCTCTGACTGTAAAACTGCCAGAGATGTAACATTACTATTTCGAACTACTATTCGAAAATAACTACCAATAGAATGATCGGAGAAAGACCTAAGCCCGTAAGATAAGAGCTTGTTTTTCACAAATGCGAACCGTGAGCTGTAATAGCATTCGTATTTAAGATGTCACAGAAAAGGGCCCTTGCAAATCCGGTGATGCAGGAAGGGGTGGAGCTCTTTATCAAAGGCACCAAAACCTCAAAAATTAAAGAAGTATTTTTTTTTTCAAGATGTGTGCATATTTTGTGTGAGCACGACCCTTCGGGCTTAATAGTCAAATGGTAATTGATTCAGAATAATAATAAAAGCAAATAAGATATTACAGATTAATATTTATTGAAAGCGATGTATGTCAAATATGCGGAAAAGAATTAATATTATTCAATTCTACAGATTTTATAATATTTCGAACAAACATTTTGGCAATTTTTGTGTAAACGGCGAATGGATATCAAAAGCAACACAAGACCTAAGAATATATATTCAATACTAACCAAGATTATGTCTTCATTACTCACAGTGACAAATAGGAAACGGAGGACAATTCCGCCTTCATAAGAAAAAAATTTGTCTACTAAAAAAATGCTGTTTTTTAAATCTGATCTGGGTCAATCCAAAAATCAATTTATCAATCGTTATAAAAAAAAAGAACAGTTCAAAAATAATATTGGGTGCAATCAATATAAAGATGATAGTTATAAACATAACATGAATTTAACAACTGTTTCGATTCGGGCCTTTGGATTGGAATTTATAATAATTAAAAATCTTTTTAAATGTCATTAAAAATATTTTTAGAATTATAATAATATACAAAAATTAATTTGAAGTTTATGAAAAAAGGAGCTCTTAATACTGTATATTTAAAATACTTTTACTTACTTCCGAATAAATGTCTAATTATTAACTCAGCTTCGCATCGCAATCTCATAGAGACTTCACTCCCAAAGATTTTTTTTTTCTTTTTGCTTACCGATGAGGGGAGGGGGAGAGAAGTCTTTTCAATAAGAACCCAAATTTTCAAGAAATTGAGGGGGAGGTTTTTTTTCTCTCCAAATATCTATACATATTTTGCAGGAAAACCATCGTCGTAACTAGTACAAGTTTAGAAGAGCGAAATCAAATACTATGCATTGCAGCTCGATATCGAAGTTGAGGAAAAACCACTCCGTCACATCAAAAATACGAAAAGAATTAATATTTTTCAACGCTATTTCAAAATATTTCAGACAGACATTAGAGCAATTTTTTTGCAAACAGCGAATGAATATCAAACAATAGCGAATATAAAAGCTATAGAGAAAAATCAAGAGACAAACAAATATCAATAGCGAAAAATCACTAGGCTAACCAAGAATATTCCTTCAATACTCACAGTAACAAATAGAAAACGGAGGATTATTCCGTCTTCAAACGCAAAAGAAGAAAAGAAAAAAAAGTCATTCGCAAAAAGACGCTCCTTTTATTCCGAATATAAAAATCTTTATAAAACAGAGGGGTACAAAATAATAATGGCAAAAGATTCGAAGGGAAAAAAATTCTATAACGTGAGTGGGGAGGGTCCGAAGAGCAAAGAACGTAGTAAAGCGTAGCAAGAAGATTGCTGAACCCCCTTTCTCTTCCCTTTTAAAGAGCCAGATGGGGTGTTGCTATAGCCTATAGGCTGTGTCGTGCAAGGGGAAAAGGGGGAACTGAGAGAACGGGCGCCCAAACGACGTCGGGTTTCGTATTTCGAAGTTTCGGGTTTCCCGAGCGTTCTCGGTCGTCCCATCTCCCGCACTCTCCTCACTTTGCTCCCTTTCCAACAAACTCAATCACGGCGCGCAAACATCGGCCCGATGTAACGAGCGGTGGGTTTGTGACAAGGGGGACGTCAACAAATAGCGAAAGTTCAAAGGCCACTGTCATTTATTCTATTCAAAAGAGAAATGGTTCAAAAATCTGCGGAAAACAAACGATATTGTTAAAATTACTAGAATGTCAAATCGGACAAAAATATATGGACTAAGGTGACCAGATTTTCTCAAATCTTAAGGACAGCCATTAAATTTCATTATTGTCCTCAAAAACTTTCGAACTCTGAAGACAGAAAATTTTTACATTTTAACGTGTCCTCAAATTTCTCTTATTTTTTTTACGTGCACTTGAAATAACAAGAAAAAAAAAATAAAAATTTTGAATACTTTAAAAAATATATACATAACAGTTTTATCGTTAGAGAATACAAACAAAAAGAAAAATAATAACCTTGCCAAAAGTAGTAACCTTAAGACGAACATGAAAATGCCATGTTCGTCTTAAAATAATTTTCACAAAAAGTTTACAAATTTCAATAATTATACATTCATTTATTTTACATGTTTTCAAAAGCAGAATATTATATGATATTTCAAAACTGATTAATAAGGAAATCAGGTTTGATAAATATGGTTCTCAATTTAAAAAAAAATATTGCTAGTTCTTTTAAATTCTTAGGCTATTCATAAGCAAGCCTTGTTATCCGGAAAACTGCTTGGACAAATTCGACCAAATCGTGTTGTAGTATGAAGTAGCCAGAAGGACTTTTTGTAATGAGTACGTCCCGGAATACTATCTTTTTTCAACGCTTATATAACTAAATAAAAATATGATAAATAAAATAAAATGTCAGGATTCAAACCTGGATCACTTGTACTAAAGTTAATGCTCCATGCCTTAAACTACATCGATAATATAAACTAACACACGCCATTTTGTTTTGTTAACTGCAATAAAACAGTGACGTATTTCGAATATAATCCAAGTTGAGTAAATTCACATTGATTTATTACTTTTTTTTAATGTCTTAGAAAGCAACTCTTTTCGTAAATAATTCAACAATTAAACATTTTAAAAATTAGTAATTTAATAAAAATAATCGCGAATATTTAAAAAAAAAAATATTAGCACTATTATTTAAAAAATTATAGTTGTGTACTAGTCCTCCATGGATTTGTTCGCAAAAAACAGAAAACGTGTTTTTAGGGTTCGAGACTGTTCTAGTGATGCATAGTAACTACCGATCATTTCTGTTCTAATAATACGTAGTAAGCATCTATAATTTTTTGTTCTAAATTCGATGGATTTAAATGTCTTTTAATGTTCCTTTATTTTAAATTATTTTAAAAGCAACGAGTTATTAAAGTTCTGTTGATAGTGTAGTCATCGCTCTTTTTATTTTCTTCCTTTGACTTGAATGGTAATAGATGCGCCGAGGAGAAAAATTTTTAAGAGGGTGAAAAGAAAAAGGAGAAAAAAGAGTCCTTTTAAAATAGGAATGCACAGCTGAAACCGAATTTAAAGTAAATGTAACTCGATAATAATTAAATATTGCTTCAAAAATTAATTAATATAACGAGATTAATTTGAAGTTGAAAGTAACTTCGCACATTTCATATTTTAAATGTTTTAAAATTTAAATTTAATTTTATAAGAATTAGAATTCCAATAATTAAATTTTTTTGTATTAATAATGTATAAATTACTTTTCCACCTCGTGATATTTTAAAAAAAGTTTTATAAAACTGGAACACTTTATTATTTTGTTTAATATTTTTAACTCATCACAGGATTAATCCCGAAAAACAATTCTTAGTTTCTACATTTATTGATGATAGTACCAAAAGAGACATGCAATTAAAATAATTGTTAAAGAAATACTTTCCATTTACTTTTTATTAATCCTTGTAGATTAAATAATTTATTAAAAAAATCAAATTACATTCGAATAAAGAACTACATTACATTCAGACTCAAAACCCAGAATTTGTTCAGGATTTTAAATTCATATAATTGTTAACCCTTTGACGATAGGATATATCGTCAAAGGATTAACAATTATCTATATCCCTTTTGTATCTATATTTTTTCTGATGCTCTAATTACGAGGGAAAATATATTTTGGTATTTTTTAATTATGTAAACCGGTCTAATAGTTCCTAAAAACAATCTGTTAGACCATCGGAATTATAATTGCACTAAAATATAACATCCCAAAAAAAGTAGTAAATTTTTTTTTCATTCATATTCAAAAACTTATCCATACTTAATTTTGTAAATGAATTAAATTTCAATGATGATTATCTGTTTCTTTTCGATTTAAATAACTGCAAATAACTTATTGTTTGGAAGTGAGCCGTGTTTGGGAGATTTTACCTTTACCAGAAAATAACACCGGTGTTTGAAGCTGTATTTCATAACCATAAATTATTAAAATGCTAAATATAATATTTTCCTCTTATTTTTGGAACAAATTTAATACAAAATAATGAAAAATGTATAAAAAATGCGTTATATAAAATTCTGGGTCAAAGGGTTAAAGTGTGATGTTTTTTTTTTTGGTGATTTTCTTTCTAGGATGTTTTTAAACTTACATTAAGAGTTAAAGTGATTATTTTTTCCGGTGCCTTGTTCGTGCTGATTTTTCCAGGATGTTTTTCCGTTACTTTAATTTTTATGATCTGATCTCATTATTCCTACAAAATTTTCAGGCAAAAAAAAAATATGTCTGAGAACTTTAAAAATATGACACTTTACTTGGACAACTTGGATTTAACGGGAAAGGTTTTAGCGGTTAAAAAAAAAAAAAAAAAAAAAAAAAAAAAAAAAACAATATGATAAATTGTGTGGAGATCTTGGTAGTGATAAAGGATAATATGAATAAGTTTATATAAAAATAATTCAGTGGCACCCCCTAGCTTTTAAAAAACTCAAAGCCTTTCGTCTAATTTACAGTCAAAAACACATATATTTATAATTAATACGTAATAAATTATAATTAATATATAATTAGTTACATATTAATATAAAATTAATTGCATTAATATTAATAACATATCAATTTATAATTACTTTGCGATAGTTTCATGAACTTAAAATAAGACAGATAGATTGATATTTAAATAACTAGTATATGAATAAGTGTACAATATGAATAAGTTAATACGAATTTTAAGATTGTATTTATTAAAACTTGAATTAAATAAAAATTTAAACTTTGAAAAAAAAATTTAAAAATGCTTTCTTAAAATTTGAAATGTATTCACGAAGTTGAATAGAACATCTTTCGGTGAATAAAATGAAACAATAATAATTCAAAAACATCAATTAATAAATGAAAAAATAAAGAAATTTTTATCCATAATACTCTGTAGGAAACCCATAATATATATGCTTAATTTATTGAAATGCAATGATAGTGAAAGAAAAGAAAACTTAATTAACTGTATAAATCCAAAAATGAATTATAAAAGCATAAGTTTTATCACTAGGAATTTATAAAAGTGTTATCATTTTAAGTAAACCATTTTAAAAATAATATCTTATGGTGAATTCGGAAGAATTGAGTACTACTATGCTTTTACATAAATAAAAATTTAAAAATTATTTCAATTAATAATGTTTCTAATATATTTAATTTAAATTAACATTGTATTTTATAACCTATCGGAAGAAAATTAAATCATAAACACAGGTTGTCAAAAAAAGAAAAATTAAAAAACTCTTCTTAGTTGTCGCTAATATAAACCTCAATCTAAGTAGCTCAAAAATTTTAAAACAATGACCTAATTGTCTTTTTAATGTATAGAAACAATAAGATTAAAATGAAACAAATAACTCTAATAACTAAAAAGACGTGTAATTCATATATCACCCCAAAATAGCTTTCGGATTTAATCCAGAGTCATTTGCAATAAATAGTGCTTAGAAGAGCCTTTCAATTATGATTCGTTAAAAGCGCCAATGCATGCCAAGCGTTACGCCTTCTCCAATCCCTGCGAGTCAGTCCCTCTTTATTGCATAAGTCAAACCGTCGCCAGTGATCAACTCGCCAGTAAATTTCTGATTTAATTTTCCGTCCCCCAACTTTCATCTTCAAACCTTTTTTTTTCCCTCTATAATTTCCTTTCAACAGACGGTCGCATTTAAGTAAAATAAAAATGAACAAGGCTCTAAGAGCGTAGTTTTTATTACAAACAGCAACTAGCAGTCCATCTACTTGTCTTTTTTTTCTTTTCGTTCTTTTTCTTTTTAATGAAACTGCTGTTTAGCTGCCTTTATTTTTATTTCTTAATGCATTTTTATTCAATTTTACGGCGAAGTTTTAAAAAGAAATCAATCCTTGATGTGGTTTCCATTCTTATTAAAATTTAAATTTCCCCCATATTTTATCAGATTAAACATATTTATTCGTTCATTTTCTTATGAAACTTTTTAACTCAATTCATCTTTAATCTTCTTTGTTTTTTTCTGTAAATGAAACACTGTGTAAGAAAGAATAAATAATCTTTAAAAATTTTAAAATTAGCAACAAAATTTATTCTCTTAGTGAATCTATAATTTATAACCCAATAGAAACATGATTTAGATTAAACCGCACTCATATTGTACATATTATGAGTAAGATTAATAATTATAGACTAAAGCAAAACTTTCTGATCGTGTGCAATTTAAAATAATAATTTTCAGTCTTATATATTCATTATTATGTATTATATTCATCGTAAAAATAAAAAAAATTATCAAATTAAATAAATTTCAGGAAAAATTTGCAAAAAATGCAGTAAATATATTTCAACAAGGAAAATTAAAAAAAATTTAATTTAAGGAAATAGTGATTCAAACCATGGGTCTTTATTTATTTACGTAATTAGACATACATTTGACTTCCATTTCCTTAAAAAAGCTTAAATCTAATGATTTTTTAAATATTTTTTTCAAAAAGCTTAACTATATTTACTTTAACTAAAAAGTTCAATATTAAGATGAAATATCAGTCCAAACGCTGCGTTTAGCTTATTACAGGAGAAAATCTGAATACACATTTTCTTTGAGTGAATGGGTGAATTTGTCAAATTACTATATTTAGCAACAAGTAGAGACGCTATGGTATTTATACATTAGTGTCCAACACACTTGTTTGGACAAATGCCCTTAGCAAAAAAGAAGAAAAAAAATTACAGAGCAATAATGGTTTCTTAAATAAATAATCCCAAGAAATTAAACATTGAAGTGCGATTTTAAAATTCAGACTCAAGGAACACGATAGATATGTCTGTTACGAATATGAAAAATATTAATTCAATAAGAATACGAGAAAGTAACAATTTCTGCACACTGTTGGAATATTGAGCATAAATTCATTTTAAAAATTACTTCCACCCCAGTCACATCAGCTTAAGCTTATCTTGATGCCCTGATATTTTGATTTATTCATGTGAATGCTAATTCCCTAGTTAATGATATTAGATCCTCACCACCTCTTCATAGTACGCGGAAATGCATTTTTTACTGATTTACCCACTGGGCCACTGTGGTTTTTCTTGTCCTGTTTCTCATCTTGTTTTCTCGGTTACTGTGGTTTTCATAGTTTTGTTTTCCATCTTGATTTATCCATTTTTCGTTTTATATTTCATATTATTTTTGTTTCTTCTCATTCATTTATGGCAAGTCTTGAAAATGGGCGATTATTTCATATTACTTTTGTATCTTCTCATTCACTTCTGGCAAGTCTTGAAAATAGGCTCCTGTTTTTAAGCGCTTGAAACATGTCGATTGCTATCTCCTATTTATATATTTTTGAAGCGAATGTAGTTTTTTAATTATGTAAATAACGTTTCTTTTAAAATACTATTTTCTTCTGCTACATTGAAGCACTGTTGTCTGATTTCAGAGTCAAAACATTTTTTATTATCTATACTGAAATATTAACACTTCCAGCTTTCCTCTCTTTTTAAAAATAAATTTTGGAAACGAGCTTTTCTTTAAGGAATACAATAGTTACTAATGGTTTTACAAAACTGAATTGTAGTTAACTATAATGAGGATCAATCAAATAACAAAAAAATAATTTTCGCAACAGTAAATCCAAATAATTTTTAAAATTCAAAATAAAATGACACCTGGCAATGTTTGTCATTAGTTTTTTTCTTCTTCTTTTTTTCCTTTAAAAAAAACAATTATCTTTCGCAGAAGTAAAAGCTTGTCTTTAATAAGAAAACAATAGGTACTAATGGTTCTATGAAGCTGAATTCCTTAACTACAATAAAGATAAATAAAAACACACACAAAAAAATTATTTTCGCAACAGTAAATCAAGATAATTTATTAAATTCAAAATAAAATGGTATTCGGCAATCGTTATCATTAGTTTTTGTTTATCTTTTTTCCTTTTTAAAAAAATGATAATTATCTTTCGTAGAAGTAAAAGCTTGTCTTTAAAAAGAAAACAATAGGTACGAATGGTTCTACGAAGCTGAATTCCTTAACTACAATAAAGATTAATAAAAACACAAAAAAATATTTTTTTTCAGCAGTAAATTAAGATAATTTATTAAATTCAAAATAAAATGGTATTCGGCAATCGTTATAATTTTTTTTCTTTTTTAAAAAAATAAATAACCATCTTTCGTAGAATTAAAAGCTTGTCTTTAAAAAGAAAACAATAGAATGGTTCTACGAAGCTGAATTCCGTAACTACAATAAAGATTAATAAAAACACCAAAAAAAATATTTTTCGCAATAATAAATGAAGATAATTTATTAAATTCAAAATAAAATAAAATTTGGCAATCGTTATCATTAAAAAAAATTTTATTTCCTTTTTAAAAAAATAAATAATCATCTTTCGTAGAAGTAAAAGCTTGTCTTTAAAAAGAGAAGAATAAATACTAATGGATCTACGAAGCTGAAATCCTTAACTACAATAAAAATTAATAGAAACACAAAATAGAAAAAAAATAAATTATCTTGATTTACTGTTGCGAAAAATATTAAATTCAAAATAAAAATGATATTTGACAATCGTTGTCATTAGTTTTTTTTTTTTTTCCCTTAAAAGAATTATCTTTCTCAGAAGTAAAAGTGGTTGTTAAAAAAAACATCAAATTTCAAGAGGGTTTTTTATTTTTATTTTTTTATCTTAGCTTAATATCCTTGGTTTTTTTTTCACAACAAGGGGGTAAAAGATTACAAAGATTTTCTTTGTTTACACTTCGGAAGGGAATGAGTGAGAAAATGGCGAGTCAGAAGCACTAGTTGAAGAAAGATATATTCACTATTACTTTACTTCAGCCATCATGAGTGCCCGTAAATCTAGGTTCAGAGTTGCCGAAAAATTTACTAAGACACTTCTAGAAGGCTTTTTTTTTTCTTTTTTTTTAACTTTATTGCTTTTTTTACACCACAGCTTTATTAACTGAATCATTATTCTAGTAAATGGTCTATCTGTTAAATTTTTTAAGCGTAAGTTCGGTGAGAAAAAAAAAAGGAAGAATTTTTCCACCAATCAAATTTTTTTCTCTTCGTCGTACTGCTAACGAGCTGACGGTTAAGTTTTACATGAAAGGAAAATACGGAATACTTGCTATAACATAAGCCTTTTCATTATTTTTCCCCAAAACACTTTTGATTGTTTTCTCTTTATATAAAAGAATTAATTTCTAACGTAAGTGATCTATTCTTATACAATTGCTTTGTTTTGACACTAGTAAGTTATTCCCCAATAGAATTAGTTTTAAGTAAAGTGAATTATCTTTTACTCAAATGAATAAGTTGAGTAAAGTGTAACATGTAATAAGTTTACACTATAATAAGCTAAACGCAAGTAATAAGTTATTTTTCGGGAAACTCTTTTTCGTACCAATTAATTATTTTTTTACGGAGGGAAATAGTTTGAACTCAGGAGATATCTTTTTTATAAGTGAATTAATTTTTATGAAAAGGAAATTTTTTTCAAAAGATGTTTTTTTATCGAATATGTATTTTTTTTCTTAAACAAAAATGCATTACACTGGAGATTTTCTTACACTGTTTTATGAGATTACACACTGTTTTATGAGATTTTTTAATGGATCATGGACATTTTCGAGCCGCTAATTTCAAATCTGCTATCAATTTCTCTTTCCTAGCTATAGTTTAAAGGAGATTTGTAGACTACTTTTGTCGAAATGTACAAGCTTCAAAACATTATACACAATAAGGGGTTTACATAAATGTTGCGACAAACTTCTATAGGAGTTAGGGCACATCATCAGGATTAAAATTGCATAGGGAACTCAAGCCCGGGAAAGTAGTCATATGCCGCTAGTGGCTTCTAAACAGGTCCTAATAGGCAGGGGCGGATCTACTTAAGGGCTTTTTGGGCTGCAGCCCAGGGCCCCGTGGATACAAAGGGCCCCAGTCCCCACTGGAAACTATAGGTGATATTTTGAATTAAAAAAAGTATCTAATATTAAAAAAAAATATTATAAGATTGGCAACCCTGAGATCAATCAACCTATGCATGTGCGCGTCTATCGAATGGAACGGGGAATTACCCGTCGCTTGTTTTTGGTCAGTGTATTTTTTCGCGTCTATAATGGGGGACTTCCCGCAGCGCCGCTTAACGCCCGACGCAATTTTGTTTTTTTCCCCGCACTTCTGTTCTCGTCGTCAAAGTGACAAACTTGTTTAGTTTACTAACAACTGTCTTGACTACCAGAAACCCTCTGATCCCACTGAAAACTATATTGGTGTTCAGCAAGAGGACGGTAATACCGAGGCGGAAAGAAATTTAGAGAATATTAAGTTTGAGAAATATGTTGACGTGGGCTTGTGGTCAGAATTGCTAAATAATGATTTTATTAATGACATACTCTCACATGAAATGACTGACTTTCAAAATAAAGATCCGAAAAATATATATTCAGCTTCAATAAAGAAATACAAAGAACAAAACAGAACATTTTCAAATAGGTATTTCATTAAGAAAATGAAAAATGGTCAATCATTGGAAAGATCTTGGTTATGTTATTCAACCAGGGTTGGTACTGTTTTTTGTTTGACTTGCAAACTTTTTTCTAAAATTTCTTCTCAATACACAACCGGATTTTCTGATTGGAAACACATAGGAACTTGTTTAGAAAATCATGAAAATTCTAATGAATATAAGAAATCAATGTTAGTGTGGTTGACACGTGAAGGCAACAAGTTATTTGTGAAGGCAACAAATTAATTGTATCATTAAAAGACCTCGTGAAAAACATAAGGCACCAATCAGATCAGAAGCTAAAGGAATACGGAGAGAAAGCTAAAGAATTAAGTACTAGTGTGGGAATAGACTACAATGACATAAACAAGAGACGCATTACTCCAAAATTTTCAGATAAGTCTACAGATAAATTCTCAGTATACGGAGCAGAAAAATTTAAAAGAGACACTTTAAACGTTGCGTTGGATAAGCTGATTATGGATTTAAATAAAAGGAGTCAAGTCTATGAGATGTATAACAAGAAATTCAAATTTTTAATGGATTTGCAAGACAAAAATATGGAAATCTGGAAAGTGTACGTAATAATGTTGATTATTATCCAGATGACGTAGACGAGCATTTAGTGAATGAGTGCATTCAGTTAAAATCTTATTTACTTCAGTCTAAGCCAGAGTCTTACACCTCTTGCAGTGAAATTTTTATGCTAATTTATGAAAATAAATTTGTTGATGTTTTCCCAAATTGCTACACTGTCTTAAAGATTTTTTTAACTTTTGCCAATTACTAGCTGTGAAGCTGAGCGCTCTCTCTCCAGGATGTCATATATAGAAAACAAATATAGGACAACAATGTCGAACCATCGACTAAATCATTAATCAGTTCTTTCCATAAATTGTGATTTAACGAAGGACTTACAATGTGATGAGTAAATAAAGGAATTTGCAACTCCAAAATGCAGAAAGGTTGCTTTATAATTTATATAACATAACTACACATAACCTGTCTATTTCTTTTGCAATAATGTTGTACAGTTGCTGTTTGTATAGACAAAAAAAAAAAATAAATAAATAAGATTAATTTACTGTCCTATTTTTTTCTATATACTTATCTACATTCCTATAGAAAACAGTTTTTTGACAAAACGGCTATTAGGGCCCCAAAGTAGCTTCAGCCCAGGGCCCCACAAATTCACGATCCGCCCATGCTAATAGGTGAAATATCCTTAGCCGCGTACGACATTTCCAGGCTAAAAACGTCATTTAAAAAAGTCTATAGGAGCAAAACTAAATACATATTTGCAATCCTCACATCCGAATTAAGATCAAGTATGTATTTGTATAAATGCAACAAAAAAAATAATTATTTCCCAGTGTTATTTTTTTTCTTCAAAGATGAATAATTTTTTAATACTGGCGAATTACTTTTAACAGTGGTAATTTTTTTTTCAACACAGGTGAATTTTTTTTTCTCTACTACTAAATTTAAAAATAAATTCACTTGTGACAGCAATAGAGGTATCTGTGTTTTTCAAAAACACAGGCAAATTATTTTTGCCGCAGTGTATTTTTATCTGAACTCGAATAAAATGAACTGACATTTATTATATCCGTAAAAGTTTTATCTTACCTTTCCATATCGAGTGGCGAAAGAACCAGTGAGAAGAGAATGAAATATAATGATAGTTTCATCTAAATCCCAAACGAACACCCTTTCCAGATTATTTTCAGGATCGGGACTTGGGTTGTTTAGTCTTCGACCTCGTCCTTTTCCTGTTTTACCACCTAGCAGAAAAAATTTAAACAAATAATTAAAATAATAATAGACTTGTGATATCTTTATAAGCTGATCAATTTTGAATTTTTAAAAAAAATGTGCTGTTTTTGGTTTGCATGTTTTTGCAAAGACGAGTGCGGAAATTTTTAAAAATTTGCTCTTTTAACTACATTTGTCTCTAACTCGAAAGTATTTGCACTTGTTTTTAAGATATCAGTTCAAAACATGGTTGATATACTTCTAAATAAAATCCTCAAAAGATTTCTTTTTTGGTGATAAATTTTTTACAGTGTTTAATGTATAAGCAAAAAAAAAAAAAAAAAAAAAAAATTTTTTTTTTTTTTTTTTTTTTACNAAAAATTTGAATGAAAAAAAAACTTTTTTTTTTATTTTTTGCTAGTCTTATGAGTTTTTGCGCATAATAATAATAAAACACACACATAAAACAAATAAACCAGTTCTTTTAAAAATTTTATATTAATATTTTTAAAAAAAGTTGTTTGAAATTAGTCGGATACCTTAATATTAAAGATAAAATGAATTGTTGCTGCAGCGAAGTTAATACTATTTGTACACATTCAAAATATTTTTAAAAAAAATATTTTTTTAAAAAGCTGTCTCTAAATTTATAAAAAACTGGAGAAAAAAAACGTCTCAAATTACATATCTGATTGTGGTAAAGTAGTTTATAAAATACTATAATACAGTAATAAATAAATATGACACTTCGAATTCCCATTTAATTGTAATACGCGATGTAAAAATTGAATAGCTAACTGACATTTAGTCACATTTATACAGAAAAATTTGACGCTTTTACCTTTTTTTATGAGAGTTTCTCTTGCACCGTTCGTTGTTTCTAATTTCACCGGCGATGTTGAATGATGGTTGTCTAGGACATATTGAGAAACATCTGTTGAAATATATGTTTCATGAAACATGCATTTTAAACATGTTTAAAATACACCTTGACAAAATTTAAATTATTACAGAAAGAGAAGACACTAAAGAAATATACAATTTTAAAACATAAAAGAGTGTAGCATGCATGATAGTAACAAAAAGTACGTTCACAGCTGTTTTGTTTAAACTGCTACAATACTCAATATCTCAAACATTAATACCAAAAGATTCTTCTTGATAAGAATCCTCTCGACACCTAACTAAAAATTACAATGCATTTTATTTTATTTCTATTTTATAACCGTCGTTAAACAGTCAACCCAATTTTTTGGGCTCACGACTACTAATGTTCAACTCCATAGCCTTGTAATTTTGAACCTGATCCAGAAGACAAGGGAACTTCTGAATCCAGTATAAGGAGAAATTTGCCTATGTGGAGGACTTCTTGTGGAACTAACCCGCATTTGCGTTACATGGAGAGGAAAACCACGAAAACCTCCCATGGTTAGCCTGATAACAAAAGGTCTCTAACCCATGATCTGTCTACCACTGAGGATATATCTTACATTAGCACTGCGGTCGGTGCAAGCCGGATACGGAATTCGTATCGACCAGCCCTCACTGGGATTCAAACCCAGTTCACCTCATTGGAAGGCGAACGTTCTATCCTCTGTGCCCTAACGGCTCTACAATGTATTTTGAATGACATTGTTGTAGTGCAATACACAAAACCAAACTATTCAATACTGAAATATAATTATCAATATCAAGATTAATTATCGAGTCGCATTAAAACCAAAAGCGAAATCCATCTATTACATTGATATTTTCCTAAAAAAATTATTAAATACTTTACAGTTTTGATATATTTCTACAATGCATTTAGAAATATATTTATTTTAAAAGCACTTACATGTGCAATAAGTACATTTTCATTCCTCTCTTTTCTTTTAAATTTTCTTTATCAAACACAACAGCCATGCAACCAAATAACGAATATTCGAAGGTTTCTTTTACAACAAACGATTTCAGATATATAAACAAAAATAAATAATATATGTAGATTTTGGCTCAGCTTCTGTTATCACTGCTCTCTATCTTCTTCAAAGTCTTCTGTTCTAAATTCTTGGCAAAGGGAAGACAGTATACTTCATCGTTCTACCTTTAAATTTATAGTGAGCACGTTTTTCATGTAAAACTGTCCACCCCCTTTTCAAATATAAAATGTTATTTTTCGCACTCTTGTTTAGATAGAATAAGAGGCGTGCTGTTAGCACCTTTTTTGTGCTCCATCTGTATCTGTCATCCTTGAATAGCTGTTGAAAAGCACTGATGCGATTAAAACAGATACGTTTTGTGTGAAACTAGAAATAATTGTGAGATATCCATCTCTTCATTTGGGACAAAAATAACAGTTCACATGTTTAAAAATTACTTCCCATAACAAGGATTTTAAAATTTTGGTTACATGGCTGTTTTGAATGAAACTATGCTAACATTCATAATCTGAGTTATTTTTAAGATAGCAAATATACCTTTTTATTTCTTCCTTTTAAGTTAGTAAACGCTTTTTTAAAAAGCATTTTTGAATTTCATTCCATTTTTCTTAAATAAGATAATTCCTTTCTCTAAAGCTAATGAAGACTAAGTTTCATCCAAGTCTTTTTTGTGGTAAAATTACCTAATAGTCCAAGATTATAACAATTAGAGCTTACTTAATACAGGAGTTTGTTTAGAAGAAATTTGGGTCCGTTAACCGTCCAAAATATCTTTTCATAAAAACGGACCCTTTACAAAATAGTTTATCTTTTAATCGGACCCTTCACAAATTTGCTTTTCATTATTGTAATCCTTCCCAGGAAGGGGGGGGGGGCATGAAAGACAGATGTAAACGAACTAAATTTTGTCTTCGGCAGACGCTTCTTCCTTTATTCGTCCGAAAGGAATATTTTGCGTTCAGCAGTATAGGCTAAATACCAAATATTTGTATGTTGCATCGTTAATTTAGTAGCTGCAATAGCTGTTTATTTCTTTAAGTTTAATTTTTTGAATTATAATTTTACAGTGTTGAGCATAATCTTGTATGTGTTTACAATTAAAAAATTCTTTGAGAAAGTTTTTTTGCAATAACGGACCCTATTTGCACAAATTCACAAAACCGAACCCTGGTTGAAAAAATGTGATTTAACGTTTATTTTATATTCACAAATTACGAATAATTTTTTCACAATTTTAGAAAAAACGGATCTTTCACAAAATGTCTGGACAGACCCCTGTAATATTTTTGATACTATCTTGGTACTATAGCATATTAGGTTACATTTTCTACATTTGGCAGATTTTCTTACATTTTCATTTTTCGAGGTAGCATAGCGATGCTTTTAAGTTATTAGAATTCGATGAATTTAAGTTATTAGAATTTGGTTAATTTTCACTGGTTAACATTCGTTAGTTGAACATCAGGTATAATAATGAACATCAGAATCATTATTTTCCAATCTTAATTTTAAAATAATCATCAAAGCTAAGTTGGTTAAAGCAACATAAAAATATTAGATTTAAGAAAGATTTTATTTCTTTAAAAATTAAAATAAGTTATTTGTTGTTATTTTAATACATGGCAAAATAATGCAATGTAACAATAACAATAGGTTAAAAATGCACAAATTACAATCAAATAGTTCTACAAATGAAAGAAATTTATATGATTAAATTAGCGTGTTTCTAATTCAGTTGAGCAGATTCCAATTTTTATATAAATTATTTACGAATATTCTAGAGCTATTGTAAATGTAAGTATTATTCAATATTTAAACCAATTACCAAATTTTAATTGGATAGATTTATTAGAAGTCGAGTTATCTTGCGTGCCTTGGAAAAATTTGAATGAAAGAAAACAGATTTAAAGACAAAATGTGGCATAAATAATTTTAAACAAAATACTTGAGTTTGTAATTTCAATTTTAAAAATGAAAGTATTATAGTTTACTTTCGGTCGAATTGCTCGGAATAAAACGTGTCATGATATGGATTTTTTTCCTTCAAAAAACCGAATATTTTGTTAGGAAAAATTATTCGTACAACTATTTACGCATAAAGAATAAAAGTATAAACATTTTCACGTAAAAAAATAGTCCCAGAAGAGATTAAATATGCTCTATTAATGAATCAATTTTTTTGTTTTAACTTCCTCTTCATTTTTAATGAATCATTACAAAATTCATCATAAATAGATTTTAAAAATAATTAAATATTTCAGTGGTCACAAATCTATTAAGGTTTCATTAAGTTTCACAAATATTGTGGAACGCAGAGTTAAGGTATATAACTAAAAGCATAAGAGCCATACCTGATGTTGAACAAGGTGGGAGTTGTGAAAGTTGGTATGTAGCTGTTGTTGGAACGTTAGAGGAATTAGCTAATCCCAAAGGTGATCCACTATTCGTAGGTGGTATGTATGGGTATCCTTGGGTTGGATAATAAGGATAACCACTTTGACTATAACCACTGTAAGAACTGTAGTCTACACCCTGCAAACATACAAAATACCATTTAAAATATTACCAAATATGTGTTTTAAAATTACATTAACGATTGTCGCTTACTAACCTGTTGAGAAGAATAAGATTGTGCATTTGTAGCGTTGCTGGAAAAACCACTTGTCGTATACGCGCTTCCTAAAATAAAACAAAACACGTTACATTCATGTAAAGTTATTTATGTTACATGTTAGTCTAAAAATATTGTTTAACCTCTTAACGATCGGTTAATTTTCAAGACAACGGTCATAAAAGTGCCTATTTTGCCAAATACACGTATCTGATTAGTACTGACATCTAGTTTAAAATAAACTAACTATCTACAATAAGCTAAAAAATATCCTGGTACTGCCATCTGGTGTGTAAAATGAGTAAATAAAATGTTTTCCGAGCAAAAGAAATGAATTAGCTTTATTCTTTTTGGCGCGTTACTACTGAACACTCCAGCCCGGAAATTTCAAGGGAGCGAGAAATAGAGAGCGAAACTTCACCTCGTCATTTCCACAGGAGCGAGAAGGAAGGGGATAATTTTATTTGGTATTTTAATGAATTTATATCTCCAAATTTGGAATGTTTAATTTTAACATTCAAGTTTGAACGCAATTTCGTAGTGATGCAATTTTGTGTACAAATGTTAAGTTTCATTAGAGCCGATTACATGAATAGTTGTAGATTTTTAAGCACATAAAAATGTTTCAATAACCTGAATGTTGATAGGTCAAACAGGATTATTTATGCGTCTTTAAAGTAAAGTAATTATTATCCATTTAAAAATAAAAAAAACTTATATTTAATTAGCAAGAAACTCACAAAAAAGATACAATCATTTCAATTATAATGCTGCAATAATAGAGAACTTGAATAATGTTTTTTATAAATTTTGAGCTTAAAATCGAAATTGAATGAGTTTTTTTTAAAAAAAAAAATTGTTTTTTTTTAATAAAAAATAAAAAAACACTGTTAAAACGGGGGGGAAAATGGGAATTAAAAAAAAAGAATGAAAAAAATAATCTTGTGAGGGGGGGGGGAATTAAGCGTCACATTTTATTTGTAAACTGTAATTAAAACTTTGACAACTAAAAGCCAAGTGGCTTTAAGGGGGACAAAACAGTGGAGCTTGAAATAAACAACTCGGATACACTCAAAAAATATAAATGAGCTTTAGGTTTGGAAACGCGGTAAACAGTCATCCTTTGAATCATCCATCAGAAGATTTCACGCTCAACTGTTGAATACGCCACGTTGGCGAAATTAAGGTCTCTTTCTAATTATTTTTTTCATTTATTTTTTGCCGCACCTAATTGCCTGGAACTAATAGATGACTATGTCGATTCTAGTTGGAACTTTACTGTTTCCTGCTAATGTCTTAAAGATGAGACAAGTTAATGTAAAGAAAACCGTTGTAGTGAAAATATATTAACGGAAGGCATAGAAAGAATTAAAACAGAAATCTATATTATATATAAAAAAAAAAGAAATAATTCGCATATCGTCACTAATCAGAGGAAATTTGTTGGCAAAGAAAGGATGAAAAATACTGAGCTATAAGTTGGACAGACGTAAAAAAGTTAAAAGTACACTGCTCATAAAAAGATCAACATATATTTTGTTTAATCATGCTTATTATTTTACGTTGGTAACATTATAATTTAGATCTGTATTTTAATTCTAATGATGCTTTAAGATGCATTCTACCAACGTAGATCGACTAGAAATACGTAGCTTACTGTTTTAACTTCAATTTTTCTTTTGTTTTTCTCTCTGACATATTATTTCTATTCCTACCCACTTTGAATAATCTTTTTTTGTTTTGTTATTATTTTCGTATGTTTTCGTACATTTTACGATTTTATCATGAAATTTATAATTGTTTGAAATAGATTTTATAAATTGCTTGTTCTAAATGTAATTTCCAAGTTGCATTGAAATACTAGAGTTCTCTGTAAACGTTTTTAGAAGGGTAGACCGCCTTGCCAACCATTTGATCCTTATAATTGTGTCCTTTATCTTTTTTGTAAAAATAAACAGCAATCCTTTAAAAACACTGCCTTTTTATCCATGTTCCATTTTTAAGAAAATAATTCACTGTTTAAATAATAATTACACACCAATAAAATTATCTGCTTTTATCCACCACTATTTCTAAACAATTAGTAGTTTTATATATTCACCACTTTATTATAGTTAAGTCATGTTAAACCTTTTAAAAAGTTATCAAAACTAGTGAANGTTTCAACTTAATTTTTTTTTTTCTATCTGACATATTATTTCTATTCCTACCCACTATGAATAATCTTTTTTTTTTTTTTTTGTAATTATTTTCGTATGTTTTCGTACATTTTACGATTTTATCATGAAATTTATAACTGTTTGAAATAGATTTTATAAATTGTTTGTTCTAAATGTAATTTCCAAGTTGCATTGAAATACTAGAGTTCTCTGTAAGCGTTTTTAGAAGGGCAGAACGCCTTGCCAATCCTTTGATCCTTATAATTGTGTCCTTTATCTTTTTTGTAAAAATAAACAGCAATCCTTTAAAAACACTGCCTTTTTATCCATGTTCACTAATTCACTGTTTAAATAATAATTACACACTGATAAAATTATCTGCTTTTATCCACCACTATTTCTAAACAATTAGTAGTTTTATATATTCACCACTTTATTATAGTTAAGTCATGTTAAACCTTTTAAAAAGCTATCAAAATTAGTGAACTATGTGCAAATTTTAGTTTGTAGTTATTTACGGTTTTTTAAGTTAATCAGGTGTGTCCGGAGCAGTTGGCATCGCTGTTATTTTTATCAGTGAGAAGGATGATATTGTTTTTACTGTGATAAAAAAAAATGCACAAAAGTTAAAAATCATAACTGGCTGTTGACACCACTCATTATTAACTATTAACTCAGCAAAAAATAGCTAATACAAAAGTGCGTAATCGTAAATTTTCATGGCTAGATTTGTTCATCAAATAAAATGTTTTGAAATTTTCTTTTCTTGTAAGATATTTCGCATAAGAACGCGTACCCCCGCTAAACTGTTCCCGTACCCCTGGGGGCACGTGTACCACACTTTGGGAAACACTGTCGTAAAAAATTATCTGGGCTTTAGAACAAACAAATAACTTAAATATTTTAAAAATTATTAAAGTTTTTTAAAAATCTTTAATTTGGTGACATTTTTCCACCTAGATGAAATTAATCAAAATCACTGCCTTATTCTCAGTTTTTGCAAATTTTTATGAGTTCAAGTAATGCAGCAATGGAGTAACCTTTTAAACATTAAAAAGCTAGACCAAAAACGTTTTTCATTTTCACAAAACTGTGCCTCTTTTCTCCATATCGACACTTCGCTCCATTTTCAAAATAAGAGTAGACATCGCTGGCTTTAGATAGGCAAAACTTGACACAACAGTCATGAGTAACAGTTGCAAATTCACAAAAATAGCATATTATTCGCAAAAAAAAAGCATAATTTTTCATTACGACAGACCCTTTGCAAAACAGCCTTAATAAATTTTTTAATGGTTATAATTTTTGAAATTATTTTTTTAAGTGAATAACTTTCTTTTTTTTTAAGAAATGCATCTTGTGACAAGCTTTCCTCTTTCCCCCACTACAGCGCCTCTGGCGGTGAACTAAGACAGTCTGCCAGGAACCGCCGTTAAGCACGGACGTTTAATTCGAGCCCAAAACCCCCTCTTCCAAATTCTTGTATTTTTTTATTCTTGTTTTATTTTATATGTGTTTTGTCCTTTTCAATAAATATTTAGAGTTAGATTATTTCTGGCCTTTCATTATTTATGTGAATTGGTAGAAATACAAATAAACCAAGACTTCCCCTACAATCTTTAAATGTTTATTTACTCATAATTTTTAGTATTAATTATGTAAAAATCTTACAAGTTGTTTATCAATTAATGATTTTTTTTAGTTCACTTTTTTTGATAAAAAATTATGCCCAGAGAATATCTAATTAGCATGCCTTAGGTTATTTTTATAAACTACAAATTTTTCTTTCATTCTAATAATGAGAGAGAATTATTTTTTGAAATATACATATAAAATAGTATAAGATTGCAATTTAAAAATTTTTGAGAATGAAATGCATTTAAGACATAATATTACGCATTTTTATAAATTTTTGCCCTATGAAAACTTAAAGTGCTCTTTTCTGAGATTCAGCTCCCTGACCTTTTTTATTTCTACGGAGAACACTGTAAATACAATCGTATGTATATTTAAAAATAATCCAATATAAACATTGACATTCTTAAGAATAAAACTAAAAATGGGGGAAAAAATGTCAATATATACTTACCATATGTGTATGGGTTTTGTGTGGTTTGTGTGCCATTCCCAGCAGGAAAGTGAGTTCCATAGGGATTTAAGTATGAACTTTGAGACAGCGAACTGCTGTTATTTTTCCCGCTTTGGTGACTTAAGGCTCGACCACCTAACAATAAAGGAAAAACATAAGATTGGGAGGGTTGATATTAAATTCTCATACAACTTCTGAGATAATGGGTATTTTTTTAAATCTAGAATCTAGATAATAAATTAACAGAAGTTATTATTTCAAAATGTTCCCCAAACTTTTATTATGGCACGGGTAAAATTCATTTAGAAAAAAAAATGTAGAGTCCAGGAGAAAATTATAGAATTTTAAAAGCTAACAGAAAAAAACATCTTAAAGAGAAGAAGAAGAAAAAAATTGGGGTTCTTACAGAAATTTTAAAATCAGAACCAAAAGCAGCATTGCACAAATCGAACAATTCCACTGCGTAAAAACTCTTAACTCTTCGGTTGCTGAACATACTTAGAACATACTTGATTACTTAGACACTGAATGATGTCTATGTATGATACTATTCAGCGTTTAACTCAGAGTATTCACTGAGCAATACTGACCTAAATGCTTTGACTAAAAATGGAATTCTTCAATTTGAGCTATTCAAATAAAAGTAATTTTAAAGGAAATATTTATAGCAATGATAGATATTTACCTTCGTCAGAATCGATCAATTATTTTTATGGCCGGAAATGTGAGATTTTATATTTTAATCGTTCTCTAAAGAATTGTTTACTGATTTTTGGTTTCTAAACACCAAAAAGCAGTCAACAATTCTTTTCCAATGTTAATGGTTGTTTTTCGAAGGTTCTGATATAATATGAAATGATACTTCTTTGCGAATAATTTGCTATTTACGTAACTGTTGTGAGTTTGTAACAGTTACTCGTGACTGTTAAGTTAAGTTTAGCTAATCTTTAGTCAGCTCCCTTATGCTAATTCTGAAAATGGCACAAAACGTCGATTCAAGGAAAAGCCAGTTTTGAGAAAATAAAAAGCATTAATGGTNTTTTTTTTTTTTTTTTTTTTTTTTTTTTTTTTAAATATACTTAAAAACTTACTCCTATGCTTTTTTATCCTGGTTCATAAAAATTAGCAAAAATTAGAAATAAGGCATTGATTTTGATAATTTTCACCTTATTAGGAAAATATCGCCAAACTGGTTTAAAAAAAGTTAGAAGATTTTTAAAATATTTAAGTTATTTGTTCGTTCTAAAGCCCAGATAATTTTCAGTTCAAGATGGCACATATAGATTGAAATTACTTCTTCGCATCAAGCGTACGGCACTTAAAACTGTGGCTTTTTTATTTTCCTTGGCGAAAGTGCTTCGAAAAACCATGCTAATCTTTAACGTTTAAACTCTTTGCTTTTAGCTGTTATATGAGAACTACTAACCTGTTACACCATATGACTGTGATAGGACGTTGTAAGCTGTTGCTTGACTTGCTTGATTGTAAAAATTAGACGCTGCTTGCATTGAATACGCAGGATTTTGAGCTCCAAATTGCTGATAAGCTTGCATACTAAATGAGAAAAAAGGAAAACAATATTTAATCACTGTCTTTATAAAGAACATGGGGCAACCTGATTAAAAATACTAGTACTCAGAGTAACAGTACTTTTTTAATTACCATAAAAAGCACTAAATTAGTCTAATGAAATAAATATTCCAGTAAAAATTACAGTATAATATTTTACGCTAAAAATGGATTTTATGGATGATGCACCCTAAGTCCCGTTATAGTTTAATGTTATTGAATGATCCTAATTATTAATTTGGGACGAATATCATGTTTCATTAATTTGGTCAGGAATTTTTCATAGAGAAGCCTTCGAATAATAGCGAATTTCCTGCAAACAACTCGGTAAGTTTTAAATCCTAACAGATTTATTATTCTTAATGTTTTTCTTTCAAAACATAGTGTTTTTACATATTTTAAATTTTGTTCAATTATTTTTTCATTGTAAAATGTATAACAACGCATAAGGAATAAGGTGAACTTACCGCTGCCCCTAACCAAAGTATATAGAGCAAATGCATAAAGAATAAAACCTCGTCACACAATAACTCAACCTAAAATATTTGTGTTATAAATAGTTCAAAATACTTACGGCAGGGCTATATATTCTTATTATGCCTTTATAATTAATTTATCAAGAGGGAATTTTGTCTGTAACTTTTTGTGTTTCAATGATCACTAACTTACTGGGGGCTTCTGAACTTACTGGGTAAGTTCAGAAGCTTTAACTTCTTTCAGGTAAATAAAAATATTTTGTCGAAATTAAAGCAAAGATACATTGCTAATTTTTAAACAGTAGCTAAAATTTTATCTTATTTTTAAACAATATGAAAGATATTGCCTAAAATAAAATGTGAGCCGCTGTAGCTCAGGGCATGAGCGTTCGCCGAAGAATGAGGCAACCCAGGTTCGAATCCAAAAGCTGACTGGTTGTTACGAATTCTGACCCTGGCTCGCACAGATCATAGTGCTGACGTAAAATATCATCAGTGGTAGAAGGTATCATGGGTTATAATTCCCTTGCCATTTGAGCTAATCGAGGGAGGTTTTCGTGTTTTACCTCTCATGTAACGCAAATGCGGTTTAGTTCAATTAAAAAAGTTCTCCATAAAAGCTAGTTAGTCCCAATGCTTGATGTAGGAGTTCCCTTGTCTTTTGGGATGGATTCAAAATTACAAGGCAACGGAGTTGAAAAAATTGGGTCGGCTGCTCAACGCCGCGGTTATGTAATAAAATAAAAGATAATAAAATTTTATAGAATTATTAACTCATAGAATTATTAACTCATAGAATTATAGAATTATTAATTAATTATAAAATTTATTAATTCATACCTGCTATAGTAGGACGAAGGATAGGAACCTGTAAAATCAATTGCTGTTGCCCCTTTACCAGGACTTATATCACCTGAAAAATTAGAATGTTTTTAATTTTTTGTTCTTTATTGTTTCTAGAAAAATATCTCATTAACCTTTATTAACGTCACAAAATTTAAAAATAAATAAATTTAGAAGTGAAAATTTACACTGTTAAATGCAATTGTTAGAAGCAAAAAAAAAAAAAAAAAAAAAAAAAAAAAAAAAAAAAAAAAAAAAATTGAAAGCTGATTATAATAAATATTTATTTAATTCATGCTATTGTTTCATTTTGCTGCCATAAAAGGTTTTCACTTGTCATCGTGTTAGATTAAACGTTGCTGAACTTTTGGTTGTGTTACTGAAATCAAAGCATTTACAAAATAAATAAATTTTTGACTTTGATCTCAAAAATGGTTCGATGAATAAATTAAATCAGAACGAAAGGCTAATCGATTTTAACCGCAGTATAATTATTTAATGACGCATAGATAATGTATTCAACTTTTTAAACAGAGCTTATAACTCAAAATAGGGATAATCAATTCAGAATGACTTAAATAGTTGGGTGATTGATTAGTTAAGAGATATTTTATGTTTTCAACGACCAAAATAACTTGATTGGCAAAGAGAAATGAAATCATTGTTTGAGAGCAATTGAGGTTAACAAGAGTAGTTTCAATTATCAAACCAACTTTGCAACTTCAAAAATATAAATAAGTATAATAATAAAAATCACTTATCAATTTTTAAAGTTACTCAGTCACAGAAATTCAAAATTTCCCCCAAATTTTTTTAAAAATATCATAATTACAATGTTTGAGAATAATGCAAAACAAAATCGCATGTAACTGATTACGTGATGATACGAAATAACTATATGGCACGTTATTAACAGTGTTCTGTGATACGGCACACCCTTAGAACAATTAAGAAAAAAAGGCAAGTAAAAATTTTTTTCTTTCAATAAAACCATCAGCAAGTCATTAAAACTTTTTTTAAAATATAACGCGTTTCAACAAATTTCGTATTATTAAAACTGGGATTTGTGAAAATCAATGTTTTTGTTTCGATTTTTTGGCACAATAAAACAAAATAGTGAAACATCACTTGACACGAGAATTGGCCTGTTAATTTATTGGTTAACAAAACAGAAATAAAACAGAAATAAACATAAAACAAAATAGAAATAAAATATTTTCCTAAGACACTGCCAAACATTTTGCCTAGTCGCATGACGTTGCCCAACATTTCAAAATGTGTAATGTAACCATGGAATTTAAATCATTTTAAATATGACAATTTATTTTTAATTAAAAAAAAAATTATTCCTTTTTTTAAATACATTAATTCTACAAAAGAAATAGCGCAAGCCTCACAAAAAGTATTAGTAATATGAAAGTTATATTTTAGTAGAACAAAAGAAAAAATAAATGAAGTCCTTTTTATTTTAGACGAACATTTCAATCTAATAAAACATTCTTTCAACTAATGGTTAACAACATTTAAATATTTAAAATGGCTAATTTAATTTCGATGCAGAATTATAATATTATTGTCTGAATATTTATTTCCGTTTTGATAATATTGTTTGCACAGTTATAAAAGTTTACATATTTACCCATCGATAATATTGTTTGTCGTTTACTAGTGAGTAGTAATATTGCCCAAAAAAGATAGGGTATACTTTGTGCTATGTTGACTAAAACAAAAAATGAACTTGAATTAAGTCACCTTTCTTTTCTTTCCTTTAGAAATATTGTGTAAATATTTCAATTTGAGTAATCTAGTTTGAATTCTTAATTAGCACATGCGAACTCATAAAATAATAGATTTCCTTTATGTTCACTATTACAGCGGATGCGTACACATTTAATTTTGAGAAGTCACAAGTAATTGTGACATACCTGCATAATTTGCTAAAGAGTCTGCACTTGTCGGGTAACCAGAATCGATATGGGAGGCATCCGCTGTTGCTAAGTGCTCGACTTTTACTGCAAAATAAATCGATAAAAAAATTAAGCCTCTAATTAAAATATTAAAACTTAATAAAAAATCGAAAAGTCTTATAATTCGCTTCAATTTTTTCATTAGTCTATCCAACTATCCGAATCTATAGCACTTTTCTGAAAACCTACAAATATATTTTATATTGATAATCTTATTTCTTTGGCAATTTCTTTATTTCTAGTTGCCTTTAATAACGGTTTATAGCATAAATATATTTATAAATTTAATAGTAAAAAATAAAATTTCTCAAATCATGGGAATTTAGTTAACAGCATTTTCTTATCAAGTTGATTTCTTTATTTTTTGTAATCATAAATTTAAACAACAGTTTTTATTAAAGGCATTAAAATATTAATTATCTATATATTACCC
The DNA here is from genome assembly GCF_043381705.1 of Parasteatoda tepidariorum. Lineage (NCBI taxonomy): Eukaryota > Metazoa > Arthropoda > Arachnida > Araneae > Theridiidae > Parasteatoda > Parasteatoda tepidariorum. The sequence goes on from NC_092208.1 coordinate 63,061,014, forward strand.
ATAATGTATGCAATACCGGCATACTGCAGAATACATTGACGTTTTATAAAATAATTAAAAGTTTTTTGGGGATATAGAATGACGGTAACATGAAGGATTATTATTTTAAGTTAAAACATGCATTAAAATTAAACATTAAAAATAGTTATTAGGAAGATTAGATTTTGTTAAGAACAGTTTAAATTGATAATAATAAAATGCATTTGAGTCATGCTGGCACAAAATAAAATTCATGCAGATGAAATAAAATTTTAAAATGTTAGTTAATCCAACAAAAACAAAAATGAAACTTAGAATGAAATATTACAAATTTATTTAATAGAAAATGTTGTTTTTATTATCAAAGTTTTTATTTAATCGATTATTATACTGATTAATTGGTAAAAAGTATAGAAATTTACATCTGCTAGTCTATTTTTGGGCCCCAAAAGAAATCAATACATTTTACATAAGAAAATAAGCACAACAATCAATAAACTTTTAGTTACAGTATAAATATACGAGGGTATTTTAAAAAAGGCAAACGATTAACTAAAAAAAGTATAGTTTGCTCTACTTAAATATAATTAAGGCTGATTTTCGAAGGCTTTGCAGTCGCATGAAATGATGCTTTTTTAATCATTGTATGATCCCTCATACCAATATTTAAATGAAATTTTTAATCGAGTTCAAAACTTAGGGTTTAAATGAAATCAAAACGCAATTGCGACGAATATGCCGTTTAATATCTTTTGTACAACTAAGTTATTTAGCAGGTGAGCTCTCATAAAAATTCTATTACTACTGCATTGTTGATTGTCGTAAATTATTTAAAATCAGATAAAAGAGATAAATCAATAATTTGTATGTTAAAAAAAATGAAAATTCAGATTTTTGGGTACTTTAAAACCATTTATTTAAAATCCGCATTTCTATTTTCCGAGAACGATAACGAAATATCGGGGCAACAAGTTAAAAAAAAATCAAAAAAGGAAAAAAAAAGAAAAAAGGAAAAAAAGGACTAAACGTTTTTTATAGTATAATTAGGACAACTACGACTACTAAATTTGATAAATATGCCAATTTTCCGGGGTTTTTTTCTTCGATTTTTTTCCTGTCTTGTTTTGTTTGTCTTAACTGTCTTGTTTGTTATTCGTTTTGGGCATCTCTCAACAAATCGCCAAAAGAACATTTTTTTTGTTGAAAAAATGCATTCATTTGGTTTTGATTGTATTAAAATAGATATTCTATGAAGAATTAATTTTTAAAAAAATGAATGAATAAAATATGAAACTTATTAAGATATTTATTCTATAAAGAATTAATTAATAAATGAATGAATAAAATATATAACTTATTGTATTAAAATAGATATTCTATGAAGAATTAATTAATAAAAATAAATAAATGAATAAAATATATAATTTACCAGTGGGTTCCGTGCCACACATTCCCCAGGCTGAAGTTGAGTTATACGACGGCGAATCATTAGGACTTGCCATAGAACTCAGGACACCTAAATATCATTATTATTTTAGATACAGTGTTATTTCTATATTACTTTTACTATTTGTTTAGAACATTATTTGTATACATATATATCACATGCGACCAAACTGTACTTTTTAAAATTATTTTAGACACATACTGTTCCAAAACTTATTTCAAATAAGAACTTGTACTACTTTTTAAATGGCTAAATTTTATGAAAAATTGCCCGACAATAACGAATGCATAATTATTGAAGTCACTTAGATAAATTGCAATAATCAGCATGTTGGTTAACTCCTCTTCGGGTCTTTTAGAAATAAATGCAAATATTGTTAGAGAAGGATGTGTAAAATTGATCTTACACATCCTTCTCTAAGGATTGAATCTATATTTCTATGATTTTAGTTGAATCTTATTTAATGAATTTCCACTATTTAAATATATTTTACTTAGATTCAACCATATTTCTGAAAAATTATAAGTTAATTTGTAGTAAAAAAACTGGCGTGTTTATCTGGTTTTAAAATGTAAAAATATTGTAACACATTGAAGCGAAACGTATAAGCGTTACACGTTTACAGAAAGGTGCCAAGTTGAGTAAAATATACTGCAAATTAATTCTTTCTTAACTTGATTACGATACTATTAATGATTCAACCTTAAATGAAGCATGGTTAAACTCAATAACTTTGAGAAAATTTGTTGAATTATAGAAATTCCCGATATTATGGATAAATCTTGAACAATTTTTCTGAAAGTGTAAAAAAGATCGTATTGACTGATTTAACAGGATGACAAGACGTTACAATAGACAGACAGTATACAGTATTTCATATTACAATTTGTTGGTAAAGACCAATGAAAATTATTTTTTTAACGAACTAAAATTAAAATTTACCATTTGTAGTAAGTGAGGTTGGCAAACTTGGCGATTCAGAGGCTAAAGAATGCGGAGATGTCTGTCCACTATCGCCTTGTGTTTCAGGACTGGAAAGACTTCCTTGCTGACTCTCTTGGCTACTAAAATGGCGAAAAAAAGATCCATTAGGAACTGCATTTTTTTTTAATGTTTTAACTTTTTAATACTACAGAGATTTTATTTTTACTACATTGTAAAAACTTAAGCGTAATACTTTTCAAATTTGGTGTTGAACAACCTCAAAAATAAGGCATAGTAAAATCTAAACAGCAATAATTCAAAATATTTAAACCAAGCTCAAACACATTTACACCATTTCTGAATTATTTTCGTCTTTGAAAACACCTATTTTGGTGCAACCTTAGGCACTGTCAGATGGGCACCTATAGATTGTTTACAACCGTTAACGAGGCATTGTGAGTTTGCTATCGCTTTGCATATAAAAGAAACTACAGAAACAAAAGTTCACTGTTACAAAATGTCTGTATGTTTTTAGTTGTGTAATAAGGACAATCATATTCTAATTTATACATATCTGCAATTTTATTAAAGAATTTTTTAAAATATTCGATTTCTACCTGTTTCTGTTTGGCTAAGCCAAGCTCGAAATCGTCTTCACATTCTCTTTGCTTTGCATGTATGTTTCATTTTAAAACTAATTTTATTTTAAAAGATCGGTGTATCTGCATCCTAAACAAATGGTTCTTACTTTTAAATTTTATCGTAAAAACAACTTTGCTAGCTCTTATGTGTATCATATCTTTTATTTTAAATTTTAATATTATTGAACACCTACAAGGGTGAACTACTTAAACACATAAAGTATCGAAACAATCTTGAAACAATATCTACACCTATGGCTAATGTTAAATTATACCAATAATCTCTGGCGTATCATTTCCCCAATTTTAATATAAATTAGTTTTACAGCAAAGATAATCGAAAAATAATACGTGTTTGGATCTTTTTTACTTGATAACTTCTTAATCAATACAATGAAATTTGGAATCCAAAATGAATACAATTGATCAATGCAATGAATATAAGGATTTAAAAACGTACCTTGTAACTAATAAGACTAAATTTATAAAAAAGGCCAGACAATAAACGTCATTAAATTTAATCAACGTATAAAAAAGTTCCGCAATTACTTCGATAACACTACGACACCAAACCAAGCCATGCAACTCCGAAATATACAAATATCAAAAAGAAAAGAAAAGAAAAAAAACACTTAAAACTTGCTGTACAGTAAACACAAAACAAATAAGCAATGTATCTAAGTATTTATGTGATGTTACCAAAAAAACTTAAGGAAATTTAGTGGGAATATGTTGAGGACAAGTGAAACGGAGTACAATAATTCACGCTTTTTTTTAAGCCACATACCAAAGTAATGTAGCTCCATGCCGATAGCAAACACCTGTTTCTATTTACAACCCTCTGAAACGGAGCTAGTTTTTTTTTTAATAAAATAATAATAAAACGCTGCTATATTGTAACATTTGCAGAGCTCTTTCACACTGATTACAGTTCTGCCAACACCTGGAAAAGCTCAAGATTGCCTTATCTGAGATGCTGACAGTTTTTGCAAAGCGTTTTGATCACACTCTTTTGCTTAAAAAAGAAAAAAAAATATTTCTGTGCTATATCTTTTTTTCGTGGAGATTAAAATGTACCTTATATTTAAAAAAAATCAGAGTCACACTTTTCATTCTTATCCATCTAGTTTTATTATGGGAATTCTCTAAAAAAAATTTAGCCGCATAATAATTATTAATAATCTTAGAACTTTTTTTAAGAAAATGTGTATCAATAGTGTGCTTGTGGACGCCCGGTGGCTGAGCGGTAGCGCTTCGCGCTGTCGTGCCACAGGTCCCTGGTTTGATCCTCGGGCCGGGTAAGGCTGACTCAACTTTTCATCCCTTCAGTGGGTCGATAAATGAGTACCAAGCATGCTTGGGAACTAAACACTGGGGATTCCGAGTTCGGCTGACCACCTGACCGGAACATCTGCTCCTGCACCCCTGAGCCCAAGGTCGCGCCGCTGAATTTTAGTTTTAGTATGCTAGTGACAAAATTCATGGGATAGTTATATTCAAATATACATAAGAGTTGCATCGCGTACTAAATATGTATATGTGTAGTATGACTTAAATTTGTGTTCAAGTTATTCATCTGAGAATGTTTCTGATGTAATTATGACCGCAAGGAGAGAATTAGCAAGCTATGAGTGTAAAATGGCAGTTAGAGCTAGACGGATAAGACTATTCTTTTCGGAAATTGTGAAAGAATTCAACATTCCTAGATCTGCAGTGTCGAGAGTACCTAATTTCAAGCATAACCTCCCACCTGCCAGTGTTAGCAAACAAGTAACATTGCGTGTAATAATTGTAAACATCAATGCGGGAAGTGAAATGGAATTGTCCGTTAGAACAATATGATTCTCTTTGGCTGTGATGGTATATGACAGAAGAAGATCAACTCGAATGCCTTTAATAACAGCACGACATCAGACTCAAAGTCTCTCCTGACGTCGAAACCATCTTGGTTGGACCCTAGATGACTGGAAAACAGTAGCTTGGTCAGATGAATTACGATCTAAGCAAATCAGAGCTGACAGGAGATTTCGAATGTAGGGCAGACCCCACGAAGCCATCAACCCAGGTTGCCCCGTGCAATCTGGTGATGTCTCCATAATGCTGTGGGCTGCTTTTTTCATGGCATGGACTGGGTCCTATAACCCGACTGTACCGATCATTGGCGGGAAACTGTTCTGTTCAGTTACTTGGAGACCACTAGAGGCCATTCATGAACTTCCTGTACCCAAACAAAGAGGGAATTTTTTATGAATGTCAATGCTCCATGTCACCGGAACTTAATTGTAAAACATACGACTGGTTTGTAAAGCATTTTGGATAATTCTAGCGAATGATTTGACCACCAAATTCGCACGACATGAATCCCATCAAACATTTATGAGATATAATCAAGAAATCAGTTCAAGCACAAGATTCTGCACTCACAACACTTTCGCAATTATGGACAGCTATTGAGGCTGAATATTTCTCAAGAGACTTCCAATTACTTATTGACTTCATGCAATGTTGAGTGGCTGCCCTTCGTAAGGATAGAGGGGGTGGGCCGACACGATATTAAGAGGTATCTTCTATGACTTTTGTCATCTCAGCGTATTCTTGACAATGGAAAATTAAAAAAATATTATAAAAAATTTATAAGAAACTTAATATTAGCCTAAAACAGAGTTCGAATAAAAAAAAATAAATAATTCTTTAATAAAGAAATAATTTTTCCTAGTAACCATTTTCAATAGCAGATTTCCTAATTCATTTTCAGCTTCTGTATGCATAACACGCCAAAAACAAATTAATAACTAAACAGGAGAAAGAAAAATAAATTGCAAATTTAATTGTCGGAAATAACACAAATTTCAGATTATTAATGTTCCTTTCTGTAATAAAAAATAGCTTTTTTTTATAGGTTATAACGATCACAGTTACCTCAATAAACTTTATTCACAAAGACGAAGGTTGATACCTCGCATTTAGGATTTCTTAAAAGAAAGAAATTGGGAACCGTTGTTCTAAAGCATTATTAAAAATTACCAAATTTTATCACATATTATAAAGCCATATTTTATTTCAAATTTTACCAAAATCTTTAGCAAAGTACAATCAGTAACACGGTAAGTTTTATCATGTTATGGTAATTTTGATCATACTTTTTTTCCTACTGTACCTTTCATTTTTTGATTACTTTATTTTTTTAAAGGTTTTATTTCAATTTCTAAACATTCTGTTATTCTAATTTAGAGTATTAACGCTTTAACACTCAGGTGCAGAGATAAAAATTAGTGATGTAACGAATAGTGATTAAGCCAAATACTGAATATTCGGCCAAAAAAATCGGCTGAATAGCAACAATTTAAAAAAAAAAAAATTTCTTTTTCAAAATATTATTTTTATACAGAATATATATTTTTATATATTTTTTATTGAATATTTTATATCATTATTGAAAAATAATCAAAACTTAGCTGCATTATTGGTATGGGATAAAGGGAAAAAAAACTCAAATCGAAATGTTTAAGATAATAAAAATAATTAGATATTAAGAAAATTAGATATATTTAAGATTAAAAAAAAAACTGAAATAATAGCTATTAAAAAGAACTAAAGTTGTAAAAAAAAAGAAATAAAAAAATCCTATTAATTCTTAAAACAAAACTTTAATGCTAAAAATAATATTTTCCAGGAAAACAATTATCCATAAAACAATTATCCATAAAACTATAAAAAAAACAATTATCCATAATTAAAAGAGATGTCTATCAGAAACGCTTTTAAAATTGCAAAGATTATGTACTAAAGCAAAAACAGAAGAAATAAAAATCGATTTTAATTTTTTAAAGAAAATTTTAAAGCTAAAGCATTTCAGTACCCAATTATCACATTTTCAAGAAAAAGTAAAGATTAAAGTCTAATAGAAACCCTCTTCATTTCCGCGTCATTATAAAAACGTCTATAAAAAGACACGTTTTTTGAAAAAGAAAAAGCCAGATAGAAGCCAAAACAAAAATCATTCTTAATTTTTAAACGAAAGATTTTTCGCTACAAATATTAGTATAATTTTTTCACATTGCCGTATTTTTAGAAAAAAGTGACTATAAAAGAATAACGTCCATTAGAAACGGTCCTTTAAAAAATTATGTCGTAATAAAAAACGCTGAAAGTTAATAAAACAAATTAGGAAAGAAACAGAAAGAAAAAAAACTGTTCTTAGTTCTGAAATATAACTTTAACGTTGAGATTACGCAGTTTTCTATGTTACTAGTAACCTGCCTTACCTTATGAGAAAAAAGTGAATAAAAGATTAAAATCTACTAGAAAAGCTTCGTCAACATGCTTCGCTTTTGTTAAAATAGAAAAACAGGCAATAATGAAACAAAAAATAGGTTCTTAATTTTTAAAACATAAAGTGTTCAATAAACGATGAAATTGACTAGCCTGAATATAATTAAAAAAAGAAAATAATCAGCATAACAAAACTCGAGATTTAGTATAAAGTAATCAAGTTTCATTTCTTCCAATTTTACTTTTTCATGTGTCTTTCAAAACATAAGTTATTAAGTTTTAGAACTTAACAAATATGTGTAAAAAAAATTTCGAAAAATATATGTTAAAAAATACAATTTCGGACTATGCTTTATTAAATCTATTAAAATTTCTCCGGAAAAAACTGAGTCGTAAAATAATTTTCCAAATAGTTCGCCGAATATTCGGCGAAAAGGCCAAATATCATCCATCCCTAATAAAAAATAGAATATTTTTAAAAATAAATATGCTTCCATCCTTTGCACTAAGTGAACAGTAGTTTCTCATCAATAAAAATTTTTTAAAACTTATATTTTTTGCCTAAATTACTAACTTGAAGGAAAAAAAAGGAAATGGAGAAACAAAAGATAATACTTTACTATATGAAGGATATTTCATAGGTCATTCACTCCATAAATAAATTAAATTTCTATCCTTAAACATCTACGGAAAAATTTATATTACAACAATTATTTTTTTTTAACATATTATAACTAAAACAAAATATAATATTTGAGAACGGTATTACCAAGAAAAAAGGCATCACAATTCGGAACTACGTTTAATCTATTTGTAGAATAAAATTAATCGCTGGCATCACATTTAGGAACTACGTTTAATCTATTTGTAGAATAAAATTTAGTCGCTGGCATCACATTTCGGAACTACGTTTAATGTATTTGTAGAATAAAATTCAGTCGCTGCAAAGTTAAAATTATAGCGAACTTATTTTATCACTAAGACTAAATAAATTCTGGATTTCATTTTATTGCATTATTATTCATTCTGTAGCAATCTAACTACACAATTCTTTTTTGATTTTGTAAAACAAACCACGTTTGAAATTACACAATACATTAATTAAACGGATCGTAGTTGATTAAAATAATTATTGTCGTTTGATTAGTTTAGTCTGTTTCTAATTACATTGCAATCGGCCAAAAGAAAAGGTTTTGTCAGTTTTTTAAAAAAATTAATTCATTTTTGTCGACTCAGTACATAAGGTATAAAATTCATTAATAATGTCAGTTTGATTTCATTCAAATCAGTTTGGATACAATTGCATCACATAAAATAGCACCTACCGTTAATATTATGAAAAAAATACTGGCATGGAATTCATAAAACTTTTCATGCGGTTTAGACCATAATATATTCTTTAAGATATTTAAATAACTAAGATAATATAGCCGAAAAACTAACACTTTTAAAGATATAATAGTATTAAAGTTACATTTGATAAATTTATCAACAACTGTAATTAAAAAATAGCTAAGATAAAGCAGTTATTCTTAGTTGATACATTACAATTTAAGTTAATTTATAGCGTTTGTAACGTTCTTACAACTAAATTTGCATGCAGTTAAATAAAAACTAAAATTTAATAAAATATATATAATTTATAACGGTTCTTGCATATTAGTAATTAAATCACTGTAAATTAATATTACTGTAAAAAAATTGCACAAAAGTTAAAAATCACAACTGGCTGTTGACACCACTAATTATTAACTGTTAACTCTGCAAAAAATAGCCAATAGAAAAATATGTAATCGTAAATTTTCATGGTTAGCCTTGTTTTTAAATAAACCTTTTTGAAATTTTCGTTTGTTGCAAGATATTTCGTATAAGAACCCTTACCCTCGCTAAACTGTTCCCGTACCCTTGGGGGTACGCGTACCACACTTTGGGGAACACTGGTCTAAATGCTAAACATTTAATGGATATAGGACAATTGAAGTCTTCATATCGCATTTTTAACATGCTTTTAACTTAATTTGGTGGTAGTTTAAAAAAACAAAACATCTATGTTTAAATAACATCAACATAATTAATACAATTTGTACATACCAACAATTAAATCGCTCCAAAGTAATGTGTCACGTGCCAGTTGCATGCCTTAAATGTTGAGCTTACCACTTACTCTACCAAAAGCAAATGTTGACCACAACAATCACCTAACAGACTCCTACACAATTGTAAGGCTTACTTTTCCATTATTTTTTAATGCTATTTTTTCCTGCTGTTTTTTTCTTTCAACTCTCCCAATATGTCAAAGAATAAAATAAAAAAAATGATAATAATGATAACCCCGTTTGTCTACCTGTCACCAACATCTTATCGAGATAGGACAAATTAAACGCATCGGACCACACCTCCGTTCGAAGACTCGAAACGCCTTTTTAGGCCGATATATATTGAAGTTGGCTACTTTTTTTATATTATTGTTGAATTAATTGTTTGATGGCGGATATGAACACTTAAAGGCTTATATTCTGGCAAAAAAGAGTATAAATTTGTTAAATCGTTCTTGTTATATAAAAGAGGTGTTGGTCGGATGTTTCTTAGCCGTAAGGATAAAAATCTTCAGTTTTTTGATAGAATTCTGATAATGAGTTTAAGAGCGGCGATATTCAAAAGACAGCTTACTGAATAGACTTCTGATATTTTCGTTTCTTATCATTATAAATCTTGTATTCATTTCCTGAATGTAATGTTTCGATTAACGATTTAATTGAGGTGTTTTACGAGAGGCCAATCATTAATTCTAAGACAATTTCCAGATTTATTGAAGAAATATTGATAATTTTTTTATAATGAAATAATTTCGTAAAAAAAATTTTTTTTTACTTGAGTATTCATAAATACTTGAACTACTGAAACTGTAAATTTAATAAATGGATTACGAATCATTATTAAGAAAGTGAACATTTATGTAAATTTTGAGGTTGGCGTAGCCCAAAGCAGACTTGCACCTACACTGTGACATTATTGCATTAAGGTGGGTATTATTGCATGGAGAATTCTTTTAAGTTATATAATTTTACATTAAATCGAATTTCATTCACTCTAATTAGTTCTTTAGTTATTCTTCAACCTTCAAATTTAATAAGTCTGTTACTTGATCATTAATTCGACGTTAACGTCGACGTAATTTTTGAAATCGACGTTGCCCAAGGCAGAATTTTCCTGGCACAGAGCAATTATCGCAAATAATTTAATTAAATCCTATGAATATAAGCACCACATTAAATAAAAATAACTCTTACATCTTAAAACTAGTTTTCACATAAAAGAATTTATTATTGAAAACTAATATTTATATTCTCCTAAAAAGGTAGTAAATGTCTTCAGATTGCTAACAGAAGAAAAAAAAGTAAAAGTTAGTAGTATATCTTTTTTTAAAGAAATATAGTTACAGATGAAATGATCTTTTGAATCTCTTTTTTTATTACTCTTTTTTAAATATCTCTTAGTCAAAACTTCCATGTAAAAATTGAATACAAAATACGCATATGAAATCATTGAAGCGTAGTAAAAAATTTAAAGTTTTTCATTTTAACTATTTAATGAGCCGATCGTAAAAAAGTTTTTTAATAGTATTATTTTAAAAAACAAACGAAAGGCACTGAAATTGAATATTTCAAATATATTAATTATTCTGAATATTTCAAATATATATAAAATATTGAATTTTTCTATCATATTTCAAAAGTCGATTTGTAAGGACATTGCGTAAGATTTTAATTTATCCTATTAAAACTAAACGGATGGAGTATGAAATTAATTATAACTTAATTTTTGTAGAATCATTTTCTTCCTACAATTTTTCATAAATCCATATTTTAGGGTCGGCGCCATCAAATTATTAGCCAGTAAATTAGCCAAATAACAAAATTATTCACCTATTTTCGAAGTTTTCGCCAAATTAAAATTTATTTATCTCCCATAGAAAACTATTTTATGGTAGTTTGTTTCAGGCTTACATTATTTAGAAACAATTCTAATTGGTTATGCGGCGCATCTGCCGAAAATTACTACAAACGAATAAAAAATACTGATTTGTTTAGAAAAATTCATTTTGATGTGATTTTGAGGATCGAGTTAAATTATATATTTTTCTTTCCAGTGGAAAAAATGCAATACTTTCGCCAAAACACAATTTTAATTGCCAAATTTTTTCGCATTTGGAGAGATGGCGAATGTATAGCACGGGCCCTTATTGTCTACGACCTCAACGCACTCTCAAAGATTATTATTGTGCATATTCAGCTTAATCTAACATACATGTAGCAAATTATGCAAATATAAGGTCCTTAAAAATTAAAGATAAAAGCTATATGCTGTTTAAATTTAAGATGAAATTTGCACACTAATGCTAAAACAAATAGAATAAACCCTATAATCAAGCAACAAAAAAAAAAATTTTAATTTTTGCTTTTTGAGGTTTTCTTTCTATTGTTTATTTGCTTTTTAAAGAAAACTTGGATGAAAAGTAATCTACAGATGCTATAAAATTCTAATTTATCAATTTGACATTTAGTTAAACTAATCAAAACAAATAAGAAGCGAAATGTCAATTACATTACATTAACGAACATTAAAAACTATATCACATTAAAAACTATATCATTTCAAATTTTTTTGTTGCTTTCTATGTTCTCCGATTTTTCTTCCCCCCTTTTTGTTTCTTTTTGTTTCTTTTTTTTAAAAAAAATAATAATTCCAGCATTTTACATTCATATTACATAAAAAAGTTTCGAAATATTTTGTAACATTTGGAAGCCCCATAAATTGAAAGACCCCAGGGTGATGTAATACATGTAGTAATCATGCCCTATTGTTCATACATTAAGTGACATAAACAAAACGACGAAGTTGAAGAATTTTTTCTGATTTTTCTTTCTATTTTTTTTTTAAATAATTTCAATATTATACATTCATATCACATAAATATGCTTCGAAATATTTTGTAACGAAGCTCTAAAAATTGAAAGACCCCAGGGTTGTGTAGTATGCGTAGTAATCATGCCCTATTGGCAACGCATTACGTGACATAAACAAATCATTGAAGTTAATGAAATCTTAACCTTGGCCGCTTAGGTGTGTCATCTGATTTCTAAAGCAATCTTCAGCCTAATCACAAATGCTCGCTTAACTTGGAGTTCGCCAGCGTATTGAACGCATCGTTGCATCAATTTAGTGTCACACTTTAAAATGTCGCATCGAATAATAGAAGCTCAAGGATTCCGGTTATTGGTCCGTGAAATGTCCGAATATTTCGATGAGGTTTTGCAAGTTACGTTTCGGCTTCGCGGAAAGTGATCGGACAAGTTTCGAGGAAGAACTTTTTTTTTGTATGAAATAGAGATGTTTGTTGGAGATCACTCAACAATGTTTATTGTTCATACAACGTATACATTTATCTCACAGCATTAATACCTGAAAGAAAATAACGATGACGCAAACAAATATAAACGAAACATTAACATCCCATAGAAACATTCAATTCTTGTGTTTACAGTAAGATATCAACTTAGAATTCTACAAGTATTGGGCAAGATCGATTTCAAAAGAGGCCCTTGGACTCGCTAAATTAAAAATTATATAATGTTTTAGGATGTTACTAAAATTTTCTATGTCAAATAACTGAAATGCTCTATTCTACTGAATGCATAGCTTGAATTTTTAGAGCTATTTAAAGCAATTATTTAATAATGAAATAAAATATGTTTAAATGATACACTTCGAAAATAAATAAAAATTACTATAGCAAAAAAAAAAATTAAAAAAAAAAAACACAAATTAATGCATACTTTTTTTTCCCTTTTTGTTAACACCATGAGTAATTAAAAGAATTCAAACAAAGCATGAATTTATTATTTTTTATAATTTAACAATTCAATAAAATTTTATTAGAAGTTTTAATATTATTTCAATAATTGTAAGAACAATCAAATTATTGCAATTGTTTTTTAAAAATCTTCCGATGGGCATATGCAAAAACATTTTTCATAATTACAGAAAAAAATATACATGTGATTTTTAATGCATTTAATGAATTTTATGACTTTTTATATCATCATCTTGAGTTATAACTAGACGCAGTTAGTAGCTGCTATTGTGCAATACCTGTGTATTGCTCTTTAAACTCATGTAGGGTATAAAAACAGATTAAAACTTTTATTTTGTTTAAAATTTCAGCTAACGTTAAACATTAAAATAGGAAGAAGAAAAATCAAGATAAAAAAAACTGCATTTACAATACACTTAAAAGTAAAAGTATTCACCATGGACATTTAATAGTAGCAAAGCATTCAACATTTCAGATAAGATATAGATTCAAGACACTGCTAATAATTCTCACGTTTAACTCTGCTTACGAAAGTCATCAAATTCGTATAATGTTGACACATATTTTCTGATGTATCGTACAAAATTTCTTAAGTCTTAAAGAAAAGAGAAAAAAACTACTTTAATTTTAAACAAACCAAATCAATTTATTTTTTGGTTTTTAATTCTCAATTCATTTTTGGAATATTGTTATTTTGTTAATAATATGAATAGTGCATTACGTGATTATTATTTTTTTCGAAAATTTTTGTACATCAACGAAATAACACTTTGACAAAGTATTGCAGAAAGTTTTTGGTTCAAAATAAGCACAGAGTTTATACAATTCTGGTTATTATAAATTGGAAGATAGAAAAAAAAACTTAAGAAAACTAGAGCGTTGTAATTGAAAAAAAGAATATAGAAAGAAACTCGGAGATAGAACGTTTTAGGTTTTATACAATTCAAGTTACTATGAATAAAAGTTGGGGTAATAAGTGTTAAATTAAACCATTGCAGTTATTTAAGCTTTATAAAAAGGCTAAATTTCAATAACTTGCATATTAATTAATGCTATTTTAAAATAAATAATTAAGTAATATCGTTAGAAGGCAAGAAAATGCATGTATTTTATAAAAAAATTCTTGCAAAAAAAAACTAGCCTTAAAGAGACAGATATGAAACAGAACCCCATACAGAGAAAATAGGAATAAAACGCTGATAATAATGTAACATGTTATTTATATATAATAAATAAATAACAAGTTAATAAGTAAATGTAACTAAATAATATTAGCTGAAGTTAAAGCTTAATAACCTATAATTTATTACAAAATTGATAGTAATTTAGTAATTGATAGTAAATTAATAACAGTAAGTTAATATGCATTATAGAATAAGAATATATGGACAGCATTGTTTATTGAATTATCGAGAAATAAAAGCTGCCTCGTATAGAGTGCTCGAAATGTGGCGCTCACTATCAAAACCCATAATACATGAATGATAACATAATTAACTTTCCGCGTCAGTTTCTTTCGATTATTCATTTTACATCAAATTACTTACTCGCAATCCTTGTTACATTTTATCGATTAATGTATCATTTGTTGTCACTCTTTAATGTTGATAATCTTCGTTAAAAATGCAAAGCAATTTGTTTTACAGGAATACAGGGCTTTTTGTCAATTAATTTAATGAAATAATGACTTTCTTAAAGAAGAAAATTAGAAATTTATCAAACTTTTTTTATAAAAAAAAAATGATCTAATCGCAATAACCCTTCCCGCACACCCAGTGGCAAATCGTTTTCGATCAATTCAGCATGCTCTTCATCAGTAAATGAAAAAACACATAAAAATGACATTTCAGAGGCGTGTGTGTTGATTGGGGCGGCGGGGGGCCACCGCCCTCCCGCTGTTGAGCAATCAGCACAACCACTGAGGAGGTCTTACCTGTCGTCATCCATGAACACCATTCCCACCCAAGTTGTCAGGTAGCCCTGGGCAAACTGTCACCAAAAGTCATTCAAGCGCCAAAGCCGGACAAGTAAGAGATATTGGGGACACTTTTTTTTTTTTTTAATAATTATAAATTAAGATAATGTGAAGGATTTTTTTTTTTTTATGGAAAGTAGCTTCCTGTTTGTTTCATAAAATAACTTCTGCTCAATGAGTCTGAAGCTTAGATTTATAAAAAGGAAATTTGTGTCACAGATGCTAATATTTTTTGTTGTTGTTTGTTATTGCTTTTTTTTATACTTAATTTACTTAGAATTTTTAGAGTTTATTTTTCATTAAATTAAAGACAAAACATTTCTCTCATATTTTAATTACTTAGATTTATTCGAGACTATTTTTAGCAAATTTAAATATTTCTGTTTCCCTTTTCTTTTATACTTTATTTACTTATATCTTCAACAGCAAATTTTTAACAAATTTAAATCATTTTCTTTCTTTTTTTATAACTTAACTGCTCAGATTTTTAAGAAATTTAAATAATTTTTCCTTCCTTTTTTTATGCTTCACATACTTGGATTTAAGTCTAATTTTAACCAGTCTAAATCATTATTTTAAATAATAATAAATGCTTGAATAATTAAAAAAATTTCTTAGATTTTTTAACGTTAGTTTTAAATAATTAAAAAGGTTACAACAACGTTTTCTATGAAAACCTACAGCCATCTTTAAAGTATTTAAATCATGGCCAAAGAAAATTATAACAATAAAAAAAACAAGCATGAAAATGATTAAGAACCATTTTGATACCTATGGAGGGAAAAAACATTTATTTATGAGTATGCTTACATTTGTAAAAATGATTTTAAAAAAAAAACATTTTAAGCAATTTAAAAATCTTTTTTGTAAAATAGGCGACAAAAATTGTATTAAAGAAAGGAAATTTAAAAAAAACTCATGACTATGGTTGAAATTAACCTCTAAAAAGTATATAAATAGAATTATGCAATAAGAAACGTGTTATGTGTTAATGCTTTTCTTTTTAATCATGTTTACATGCGTAGTACATATTCTGTTACTATATATTAATATTTTTAATAGTTACAACGGAGATTCTAGTTAGAAAATATATGTATACGATCTTTCGTTCGATGCATTTAAAAACAGTATCAAAATACTCGTTTTTATAAGATTTATTTTATTTTTAATGCTTTAAAATTATTTATATGATTAAGGAAACATTTCAACGTTTCTGAAGATATTTTTTACGCTTATGAAAATGATAAAAAAGGAAAAATCTTTTTAAGTTTACAAAAAGAGTTTTTGGGAAACTTCTAAATTTATAAACATAATTATGTCTTTTTTTCTCTTTTTTTTACTTTACACATCTATTAAATGATTCAAGAAAATGTTTACACTATAGCTAACAATAAATGTAAAATGACATGGAAAAAGTTAACAAGTAAACATATAAATATATTATCTATGTACATGTTTTCTTAAGTTTATATTCTGTAATGCTTTTCATATTCCTATATTCCATTTCATATTTATAAACATCACATGTTTTTAATAATTAATACATAAATATCCACACACCAACTATAAATATACAAAACAATAAATTAATGTTAAGCC
Source organism: Parasteatoda tepidariorum (assembly GCF_043381705.1). Taxonomy (NCBI): domain Eukaryota; kingdom Metazoa; phylum Arthropoda; class Arachnida; order Araneae; family Theridiidae; genus Parasteatoda; species Parasteatoda tepidariorum. The sequence continues at coordinate 63,077,726 of NC_092208.1, forward strand.
CTTAAAGACATTTTTTCAATTAATGTAAACTCAATTAAAATATAATCCGCTTACTTAAAATAAATTAAAATATATAATCCGCTTACTTAAAATACTTACAATGAAATTTCATATTTTGAAATTTTATTTATAAGTGGTTAAATATTATACAGAGGTTTTTTTTTTTTTTTCAACCTTCTTTTTGCAGATAGTAATTAATTTAAATATTGGCTGCCTTTGACTAGCCTGATTTAGATCATTCAAATTCTAAATCTGCTTTTGTCCAAGCTGTTTCATAGTTTCTACTAATCTCCCAACAAAACTCGGAATATTTAAGACTAATTTTCTTTTATAATTAGTAACTTATTTTTTTATGCATTGTTCAGAAAAATTAAAAATATCTAATAAAAAATATTATTGCTATTTATTTATTTACTTCTTACAGCCGTTTTCAAATCAATTTCCTTTTTTCTCCACCAAAGCAGAAAGAAACCACTACACATTTGATACTTCGCTTACTTTTTCTTAACTTGCAATTTGTAGCTTAAGATTTATAATTTTTATGGAAAGGAATTATACGAAAACATATAAAATTTAAACCTTAACGGCCTGGAAGTGTTTTAAATTGATTTCCCATTAAGTTTAAGGTACCTTTCCAATAAATAGAGATTGTGGACTCAATATTTTTAGAATAGTGGAAACTTATTGTTACGTACCATAATTAATTAGTTTAAACTAAAATAATAAACTATATTATTAATCACAATTGAGTTAATTGTAAGTAAGACAACAATAAGAGTGATAAGAATAATAAAATTGTAGCAGCTTTAATGTGCAGCATTTGTCCATTAAGGATTAATACTGTTCAATGCATAGTTTTTGAAAATTCTCTTGACTTTGTCTCTCATCTAAGCATCTCATTGCCTTATATAATTAGTTCCAACCATTGAAAACCAAAATGACATTTTTCAAACAAATATTTATTTCTGTCCACTCTTATTAACGAGAAAAATACAAATATCCATCAAAATAATTTGTTAATAAAGAGTAATAAAGGCTAACATAAATAATTTTTGCCCGTTAGTTCAAAATTAACTTGACTTAAAAAAAAAATTGCCGAACGTGAAAACACCATTAAAAAAATTGCCGAAAACAACTTTCTGCACTAATAATTAGAAAATCCAAAAACAGCAGCTTTTGCTTGTCACGTTAGAGAAAAAATCTAATAACAGAAACGAAGCGAGTGTTTAAAAAAACATTAAAAGCACCGACATTACGGCGGTATCTTGTACACAAAGGCAAGTAGTGTCATCTTTTATCATTCTGCTAATCGTTCTCAGCATAACTTCACACATATCACATAAGCCTATTTCTGTCTTTTCTCCTTCTCCTTTCTGTTTGTAACTCCCCCTAGAGACAATGGATTAATTTTCTAGTGATACATTCTACTAGTCGAAAGTAGCGCCACCTTTCACAGTCTATTAATAACAAAATTTGATGATACTGATATCAAGGTGGACGTTTTTCGAACTCGAGAAAAATTTTTCGAAGGTGCGGTCGTGCAGACTACGATTAGGGCTATCGATTTAATATTTCTTTTTTAAAACGCATTCTGAAAATCATCCGATATTTTGTTTTTAGTGATAGTAACACATAATTTAAGATTTAATTTTATAATTTTCAAGTGTCCCGTTATTTTCAACATTCCAACAAATCAAATAGTATCCGCTAACACCATTAATTTATTGTGATCAATATTATGAACAAAAAAAAAATGAAATTTTGAAGGAAAAAAATTGAAATTTAAGAAAAAAATTTTTTATTTGAATTTATTGGTTTATTTTTACATATATATAAAAAAAATTTAACCTGATAAATCTACACTTTTAACCATATGTCGCATAACCATGTGTATTAACCATATGTCGTTAATGGATGTCTTTTTGTTTCTTATTAAGTATTTAAATAATAAAATTTATTTATAAAAATAATTCCATTAAAAAAATATCGAGCATTTAATGTTTAAATTACGTACAATTAAGCAACTAATATACATTATATAATAATCAGAAAATTAAGCATTCAAAGGTTTAATTATAAGTACTGTGTATAGCTGAGCAGGGGTCTGTCCAGACGTTTTGTGAAAGGTCCGTTTTTCGTGAAATTGTGAAAAAATTACTCACATTCTTTCAACCAGGGTCCGTTTTTATGAATTTGTGCAAATAGGGTCCGTTATTGCAAAAAAAAAAACTTTTTCAAGGAGTTTTTAAATTGTAAAGACATACAAGATTATGCTCAACACTGTAAAATTATAATTAAAAAAATTAAATTTTAAAAAATAAACAACAATTGCTGCTTCTAAATTAGAGATGCAACATACAAATATTTGGTATTTAGCCTATACTGCTGAACGCAGAATATTAATTTCGGACGAATAATGGAAGAATCGTCTGCCGAAGACAAAACTTAATTCGTTTACATCCATCTTTCTTGTTTTCTGCCCTGGAAAGGGTTTATTCGATTAACAAAATAATAATGAAGATAAACAAATTTGTGAAGGGTCCGATTAAAAGAAAAATCATTTTGTGAAGGGTCCGTTTTTAAGTTAAAATATTTTGTGAAGGGTCCGTTTTTATGAAAAGATATTTTGTGAAGGGTCCGTTAACGGACCCAAATTTCTTCTAAACAGACCCCTGCTGAGCATCACAATCCAGTTAAATAGTAGCATAAAAAAATTAAACTATTAAAGGTTAAGTATTTAGCATGGGTAATGTACTAAGTTAATAATTTAAATATTTTAATAAAATCAATATTTTTATGAAAAATATTCTTTTACAAATTGTGGTAAGTCATAAATCTTTTCAGGATTAACTCAGATATAGTTATATTCAAAATATACTCATATACATATACTTCAGGTATACTCATATTCAAAATATTTTTAGTATCTGCTCATATAAAGAATATTTTTATTTTAAATCCTGTCTTCAAAAATTAAATTATTGCCATCATAGTACGAATGAACTAAGACAAAAATATAAAATACGATTCAAATAATTTCAAAATCAACTCTATGATAACAAATGAATTTATATTTAAGAAACAACACAAGCTTAATATTTTATAAACACTTGTCCGCTAAACCCATACAGTCTTCATTAGGCAGAAAAACTCAGAACTTTCTTGAGAATTTAGATGTCACAAAAAACGACCCTGAAATGAAAGCCTCTAAGAACCTCTGAAAAAGACGTAAATGTATGTATTTGCTCACATTAAGAACATTTTTATCTAAAATTCCGTCATCAAAGAATAAATTATTACTTTCATAATACGGAATGAAAGAAAAGGAAGAAAAAAATACATAAAACGCGATTCAAACATTCTCAAAATTCAACCGTATTCCAACAAACGATTCTTTGTATCTCGGAAATACCACAAAAAATATTCTACATTCTCTCTCCTTGGTTAGTCAGCAGGCCATGGTTTAGAACAACTGCTCGGTGACGGTAGCATAATTAAAGAACATAAAAAATGAAGTCATTCCAATCTATGAAATTTACTGTTTCGTTGAAAAACCTGACGATCACCAAGATTCAGCAGAATGTCACATACAGAGGGGGATTTCCTTAGTTTTATCGCGACATCTCGTACATTTTTTAATCCTCCTTAAGGTTCTTTTTTTTATATATCCCTATCTTTTCCGTGCTTTCTGGAATTCATCTCTGAATCTCGTAAAAACTAACATCGCTAAGACAGACTTGACTGTAATCTGACATAAAAAGGATTTAACATTCGAAAAAATCTCAGAATATTCGCGCGTTTGTGACACGAGGGGTTTTTGTTCGAGCATCTGCGATGTTTAGAAAGCGTTGACAAGAGGAGGTGGAAGTGACAATTTTGAATCTCACTTTTGCAGTGAGAGATTAGGTTTTGAAACAGTGGAAAAAGTGTTTATTTTTGATAAAAAAAAATAACAGCTTAGATAGTTTCGGTAATTTCGAGATGTAGTCTCACAATAATCTAGTAATGACTAATTTAAATTAAACTTAGAAAAAGTTACACAACCGCACATTGATTTCAGTACATCTTATTTTATTTTATTTTTCATCAAAAGCTTTTATTTCATTTTATTTTACTTTATTTAATTTTATAACCGTCGTTGAACAGCCGACCCGTTTACGTCTACCGAGTTTACGTCTACCAATGTTCAACTCCGTAACCTCGTAATTTTGAACCCAGAAGACTAGCATTTAAACAAACTAGCCACCGTGGAGGACTTTCTAATTAAACTAATCAGCATTTGCGTTACATGGAGAGGAAAACTACGTAAACCTCCGACCGTTAACCTAACGGCACGGGTACTCTAAATGTAGCTTATGTTCATAAAATAGCTGAAAGAAATTCATAAGTGGTTTTACATTCCTCATTGACTTTGAAAAAATAATAAATAACAAAAATAAAAATTAAACAATAAAAAAAGCGTATAACTAAAAAATAATTTTAATTATTTTATGGAATCGATCAAGCAGTTGAACTTCAAAAACTACGAAAACCCATTTTTCAATTGCTTGTTTAATTTTCGACTTTTTAATTTCTTCCTTTTTATTTTTATTTATATGCTGCTGTTTTTATTAAGTTATTTTGATTACTGATAATTTATTAAACAAACATCAAATCATCATAAAAAAAAATATAAAAAAAACTTAGGGAAAGATAGATTAAAAAACATTTTACAATGCATATTACATTTCTTAAAGATCTCTATTAAGCTTTAACTTCCCCTTAACTCAATGCCCCCAAGATAAGAATAAATAAAAAATAAATAAAATATTTAATTGGACTGACAACGAAGATATAGTAAGAGCAATATCCAATCAAAAATATCAATTTAATTAAAGTTAGTTTGGATTTGATTTTTAAAAAAAAATTTCGAAAAAAATTATTCACCTTTTCTTTTCGTATTTAATTGAAAATTTAGATATTTTTTCTATAAATAACAAGTTTTTGGGAATGCACGAGCTTCCTTAGACTAAATGGAAAGCACAAGCAGGTTAAAAATAAAATTGCCCTTGTATTCGAGACCATATTCGGTTAGTACAAAAATATTTAAAACGCATTAAAAAAATTTAAAAAAGAAGAAAACTATTAAATGTTAGCACAAAAATAATTTTTAGCACAAAATTAGCAATTTTAACAGATACTCAGATTCTACTGAGAAGACCGGCTTAAATATATATCTTTAAAATCCTTAGGAAAAATAGAAACAAAAAGTACACACATTTGGGGCTCACAACTTAACACAGGGGTGACCCAAATGGTTGATATAGAGTTCTGGGGGTTAAGAGAGGGTGACTCGATAAAATAATAAACTTTAAAAACAGTACCTCTGAATTTAAAAGGTACACTATATCGTTAAAATTTAAAGGTCCTTCTGAAAATGTAAAGATCGGTTTTTACGGATCACTCTGAGTAAAGTTTGCAGAAATTAATATCCTGCTTAAAAATTATTAAAACCTTAAGTCTACTTTCAATATATATTTATTGAAAAGCTTACAGTGTTGTATTAAACTTGTAATGGCTACTTAAATAAAATAAAAAAATATGCATATAGTATACAAATTTTTTATCAAAATATACCTTCTTTTGATGCATTTGGCATTTTGTCCTTCCAAAATTAAGCTCTTAAAAGAAAAGAAAAAATCGGCTCACGGTTGAACCATAATACTTTAATAAGAAAAACATGCTTAAACATGCTTATGTTCAAGTTTGACTAAAGTATCGTGTTAATCAAGGAATACTGAAATGTGGCCACCGTAACCCCATATTAAGTTTGCAGTAAATCAGAACATTATGATGGTTTATCACGTTTTAGAGTAGTCTCAATCTAAATAGATTCGATAGTTTTACCACAGAGCGGTAAAAATATGGGAACTTTTATGATTTCTTTTTTTTTTCTTCTTCTTTTTATTTATTTATTTGTTTTATTTATTTATTTATGTTCGATGAATTAAACTAATTGAGCAAATTGTAAAGAACGTACTCTTTAATACTAAATTATAAAGCTATTTTTCTCAAGATTATTTCATGTAAAAAAAAAAAAATTCATAATTATATATTATTTTTCATTCTTTAATTAGAACATGATTGACTTTTTTTCTTTTATTTTTATTATTTTAGGGTAAATAATTTGAATCTATTAGGAAACAAAAAAATGATATTTCACTTATGAATGAAGATTAAACTTTTTAACTAGTTTTTTTTTTAATTAATCGTTCTCACTAATTATAAAATTTAAAGCAACCCCCTTTAGAACCGCTGGATCTATTATAACTTATCAATTACGCGGAATATGATTAATCAAAAGTCTATGAAGGTGATTAACAAGTGGAAATTTTTTCTTATTACATAGAAAATGCGGTTATTATTATATTGGTCGTGAAAAAGTTACAAATAACCACGAAAACCAGAACATAGATTGTTTTAATCCACCCAAAATATGCATGATAAGTCAAGAATTTGAAACTACTAATTATGCTGCCAGGTTTAATTAATTTTTTCAATGATTGATAACAGATATTTAAAAAAAAATTATAAAAATCTTCCAAAAAGTATAAAAATAAAACAAGCAAAACACTCACATTTATCAAAACATAGCTGAATCATTACATGTCCCTCTCTCTAAAACATTGAACCAGAATATTAAAAAAAATAATGATAAAATGAAGAGCATAAACGAGGATAGAGTCTAAAGAAGAAAAAAAATGACAGAAGATGGATGGACGACAGTTTATCTCAGTAGTCAATCGACTGCGGCGCCCTCTTCGCTTAGCATATGAGCAGCATAACTAACTTCCGTCCTCAAATATTTGACTTTTTATTTTTTTTAGCTAAAAATTTCGGTAATTCTAGATTAAACAAAATTGCATTCTTTATGCATATTATCATAAAATTGAACATTTAAAGAACTCGGAATTGCTTTTTAATATGCACATAAAAGATAAAGAAAAGAAAGTAAGGGAAAGAAGAAAAAAATGGAAGACTAAAAGTTTCGAAAAATAATTAGTTATAAATTTTAATTATTCAAGTTTTTTTTTCTTTTTTTGTTACGCATAATTCATAGTTGTAAACTTTCAATTTACACCTCATGGATATTCGCATGGTCACAGAAAAGAAAAAGAAAGCTTTGATTACAATGGTTTTGGTATTCTTTCTGTAAAATTATGTATTTATTGTAATGACTACTAATTAATTAAATTATTAATAATAACTACCTTATAATATTTTAAAAAATTATTCATTGTTTAAACTAAAGAGTGTTTAATTAGTAATGAAATAACTTCTCATAAAAACAAGTTTTTAAGAAAAAAAAAGAAAAAAATTCTTGGTATTAGAGCAAAATATCGCAACGACAGTAGCGCATTTCTTCTTTTTTTTGGTTAAAAAATATTACGTGAGAACTTTTTTAATCTGTGATAACGGCTTTTTTTCTTCTTTTTTTTGGTTAAAAATTACGTAAGAACTTTTTTAATCAATATGATACGGGCTTCTCGACTTATTTTTGTATGAAAAGTATTTTTTATGCATTGCTAGGACCTATTAATTAATTTAATTTAGAAATATTATTAATTAATTTAACTTACAAATATTTTAATGTCTTTTAAATATATTCTATAGAAAAAAAACAGTATAATGTTCTTGATTCTTGACAAAAATTCTTTTGACAAAATTGACAAAAATTTTTGGGGTTACGTTTCATGCAAAATATTACATTTTAACCAATTAATTTTGCTTCAGGTTTCATAGGCATTTGCTGAGTTACAAAGGTAAAAATACTAATGAGTGTTTTTACATAACAATCACCTTTGTTATTCTTTTTGAATAAAAAAAAAATTGCAACTGATATATGTTATAGCCAGTTAATTTTTTTAATTAACAATTAACGAGTAAAAATAAATTTTTTAAAAAACACAAAACATTATAAAATGTACTGCAAATTATTTATAAATCATATAATCTTAAATTAGAACAAATGATGAATTGAAAACGATAAGCATAAAAGAGTTTTTGTATTAAAATTAACCAAAAGTAAATGAAGGGAATGATATTTACAATTTATTTTATTCCCTAAAATAGTGGTTGTATTTTAATCCCTGAAATGGAGTCAGAACGAGTTATAATTATTTATTAAAAAAAAAACGATCTTTATCTTTTGTTTATGTTTAGAAATTGTTTAACGATCAAAAAATAATTGACTAACTGGAAAAAATCGATCCACTGAATGTATAACAAAATAATAAAAATTGGCACCATGACATCGACTAAAGTTTATAAGAAACAGAAACCAAAATTATTGATTATCTCTCTCGCATGAAAAAAAAAGTTTATTAATCCAGCTTATTTAAAAAAATTGAAAAATGACAATAAAAATCCCCCAAAAAAATTTTTGAAAAATCATCCTATTTTAAGATGAAGGAATTGAGATAAAATCGTCAGACTGGCAAAAGTCAATCCACAGAGAAAGCATAAAAAAATAAAAAGGGTCCACCACAACTGACTGAAGGTGTGGAATTTACAATCCAATATTTCGTCAGCAATTTTTTGTTACTTTTTAACACTAAAGCACGAAACGAATAGAATTTTATTTGCTTTAAATCAAATTATCCTATTTTAGAATATTTCTGAAGGCTGAAGGAATTGAGATAAAATCGACCTACTCGCAAAAGTCAATCCGCTGAGAAAGCATAAAATAATAAAAAGGGTCCACCACAACTGACTGAAGTTGTGGCATATACAATCCAATATTTCGTCAGCAATTTTTTGCAACTTTTTTACACAAAAGCACGAAACGAATAGAATTTTATTTGCTTTAAATCGAATTATCCTATTTTAGGATACTTCTGAAGGTTGAAGGAATTGAGATAAAATCGACAGACTTGCAAAAGTCAATCCACAGAGAAAGCATAAAATAATAAAAAGGGTCCACCAACAACTGACTAAGAAGTTGAATAAGGAACAAAAACAAAAAATCTCAATCCGCTCTCTCATATGAAAAGAAAGGGTTGTTTATTGAAGACAACCGCGGCGTGAGATTTTTCGTGCCCGGAAACCAGCAAGTGTTGGGCAAGGAGCCAAAAAGGCATGGGGGTGAAGGCGAGGCTAGGCTCCGGCCTACCCTTGCCACCAATCTTCAGAGAAACTGCCAATCAACCGTTCAGTCACTTGGAAAAAAGGCAGCTGTTTTCCCTTGAATGCATTCGAACAAACAGCCTAGCTGGTAGGTGGCACAAGCTTTCTCTAGTTGAAAGTTCGAGCGTCGAGTTTTATCAATAAACAGGGTACTTATTTGCTGGTTTGTTTATTTTTCCCTCCATTTTTACTACTCCGTGTTTTTTTTTTATTTGTGGGACTTAATGCCAATGATCTTTAACATGTGCATATTTTTTTTTCTACATAGAAAAAGAGCAAAAGATCAACAGAATCAAGTGGCATTAAATTGATGAATAGAGTTTCAAAGAATAATAACAACCAGCTCCGCTTTGAAAAAAAGTGCTTACTCATTTTGCAAGTGCTATATTTACATCGAATATTCATAAATGGGGCAAAATGAGGACATTAAATAGCTAGTACAGTGGGTGATCGGCTAACGAACAGATCGGTTAACGAAAAGTTTTTGTGTTCGGATAACGAACACATATTCGGATAACGAACAAAACGAATTCTACCGAATACTTCTCGGCCTGAAAAAAAATTAATATTAAACATTTGTTATCATTTTGCCTACAAAATAAGATCACTGAAAGGAGAAATGTTTAAAGCATGCTTAGTATTGATAATTACTAAATGAAACTTGAATTAACTATGAATTTAAAGGTCATTCAATAATTATTATTATGACTAAAATCAATACACACTTGAATAGTATTAAAATAGTTAACATTAAAATTCAAGAATAGTATTACGAAGACTACAACCATGCCGTATAAAAAAAACACACTTTTTCATTTACGTAAAACGTAATTAGGCTTTATTTCATTCGTACAGGGCACTACTTAAAAAAAATGGACCACCCTGAATAACTTTTGATCTGATGATCGGATCTTCACATTCTGAGACTCAATTTTAATGGTTTCAGAGGGTAATCTTAAATAGGCTAATAAATTAGTGTATACGACATTTAAGTAATGAAATCAGAAGCGAAAACGTACTTTCTCTGGTTAAACACACCTTTCTTTTCGATCGATTCGGATTTCTGACCCCCAAACTATAGGGAGTATCTGCAATTTTAAAAATATAGACTTAATATCAGGAGAGCGGTCCTATATTTGGACCCCTTAATGTTAATTTTACTTATTTCATCATATCTCGAGAGCATTTTAAGCAAATTGAAAATTATTTGCAAACAATTATAAAAAGGCCAGGATAGTCTGGTGGGTAGGGCACTAGGCCCATTTCCAAGAGGCCGTGGGTTCGATCCCTGCATGCCAAAGACTAGTGTAGTAAATGGTGACTGATGCACGTTAAATCTCTCGAGTCTCAAAGTCCTCCATGTTCCCATAACAAATCATACTTCTGGGGGTACTGATCTGGAACCATAACTGGAACCGATTGAAAAATTGAAAATTTATCCAGTCTTAACATTAAAATACTTAGCATTATATTTAGGAGCAGCGGTAAGGAGAGAAAAAGCAAATCCGTTTTTAATACTACTTCTAACTACAGTAAATGTATGCTCACAAGCAAATGAGCATTGAAAAATAAAATTATCGAAATATTTATATAATTTATAAGATTTAAAATTTTTTTATCCTTTTTCTTAAAATATAAGAATAATAAGATATGAAAGGGAAGGGCACAAAACAAATTGAAATAAAATAAGTGTATCTTGAAATACAGGTGAAAAAAAATTACTTCTAGATCCTGAGCTTAAGAGAATCAGACTCACAGTTTTAATAAATAACAACCACAAACATTCGAGAACATATAATTAGCTGGTTGCCAAAGAAAGTGCCGTTGTCACTAATACTATAAAGATTTTTTTTTTTTTTTTAAAGTGGTGGGCAACAAGATACACAAATATCTATATTTTTGACAAATGACACCAAAGAGCAGCGATGGCCCAGGGGATAGAGCGTTCGCCTTTCAATGAGACGATCCGGGTTCGAATCCCAGTCGATACGAATTCCGCATCCGGCTTGCACCGACCACAGTGCTGACATGAAATATTCTTAGTGGTAGACGGATCATGGGTTAGAGTCCCCTTGCCGTCAGCCTAACCGTGCGAGGTTCTCGTGGTCTTCCTCTTCATGTAACGCAACTACGGGTTAGCTCCATCAAAAAGTCCTCCACTAAAGCAAATTTCTTCCAATACTCGATCCAGGAGTTCCCTTGTCTTCTGGATTGGGTTCAAAACTACAAGGCTACGGGGTTGAACATTAGTAGTCGTATACTCATAAAATTGGGTCGGCTGTTCAACGACGGTTATAAAATAAAATAAAATAAAATGACACCAAAAGAAACAAAATAGGAGATAAGAATACTGTTGAGAATGATAAGAAAAAATTTGGACACGTTATAAAAATTTTAATGCTTATTAAAATATAACCGAGCTTATTAATATTAAAAGAGAAAAAAAAACATGTTTACGTGTATCATACATAAAAATTTTTAAAGTGGCCGTTTTGGCCTGAATGTGGAGCTGTTAACGTGTCACAAAATTTTCGAATATGGCAACTCATAATTGCTGATATTTTGTCCAATTCCTTGCACAGTGAATTTTTTTAGGGATAATAAATCTTAATACGGTTTAGCGTAAGCACTTACGTCATAAATGGAGCAAACGGAAAAATCCATTGGACTTAAGCCTGGAGAATAAGGTGGCTCTTCTAAGTGTAAGGTAGTCAAAGAAATGTGTCTTGCACTCTTCTTGAGTGTCACATGCGGTGCAGAATATGTAGATGCTCTAAGTCTATTTTTTTTTTCAAAGAACTTAGGAGACCCAAGAAGCATAGCATCTTCCGAAATGATTTAGAAAAGTATTGGGTAAATTTTTTAATTAATTAAAAATATTTGGCTTTAAACCTTTCTACCTTATTTCTTGCTATCAGGTTTAATAAAATGATCGGCAAAGTACAACAATTCCTTTTCACCGTTAAAAAAAAATAAGAGAAAAAAAACCTTTTACTTAAGATATTAATGCATTCGCATGAAAGTCGATCTCCACCTTTCCACCACTGCCATAGAAAATACGTTCCATTAATGTGCCAGTCCAGTAACCTTAGTGGTCACTTGGAAGGAATAAAAGAATCCCCGATGCAAAATCGCCAACGATGAGTTTCCTTATAACATATTTTTACATTTATAGCCTTGTAAATCCAATAAAAGAAAAGAGTGGTAACAGAATATACATCTGAAATAGGCACCGTTTTGACAATCGCCTTTTCGCCATAGAATGGCTCATACAAGACGTAGTATGAAAGATGATACATAGAACTGCCTTTTCCCCGAGATGGAATATAGAACAGCAGAACTCCATAATTTAAACGAAATGCTTCTGAAAGGGGTTTTACTGATACATTTCATGAGAGAATTCGATGTTCTTTTTTTTCTATGATTTCCGTATTCAAATTATGCGCCTCGTGTAAATCCGTGCCTCGTGTAAAGCTGAGCCTCGTGTAAACGTGCCTCGTGTAAACGTGACACGTGTAAAAACTTACATCAGTAAGAAATTCTGAAAAATCGAGATTTTAATTTTTTATGATCATTAACTTGGGCAATTGTTATTAAAGTAAATTTTATGTTGATCGCAGTCATCTTGCAAATTAACAAAATGAAATTAAACCACAATTTTTTTAATGTATCTTATTTTTTATTGCGAAATATAAGTACTTTTTGTTTTTTGTATACATTCACTTCTGCAACTCTTAAACTACCGATTCTCAGCTGAAATTCGTTGAAATTTCGCAGAAATTTGTCTTATTTTTTTATTGTGAAACGTAAGTACTTCTTTTACATACATATAATTTTCTTACTAATTTTTAGCTGAAATTTCCCTGAAATTCCTTTTATTATTTTTTTTTATTATTGAGAAATATAAATACTTTCTTTTTAAACACATTCACTTCTATAAATCTTAAACCACTGATTCTCAGCTGCAATTCGTTGAAATTTATCTTATTTTTTTATTGTGAAATATATGTACTATTTTTTACATACATTCGCTTCAACAATTCTTTAACTATTGATTTTCGGCTACAATTTGCTCAGAAAACTTTTCTATTTGTATCATTTGAAAAACAAAGAAAATTGACAGGTGTAGCAGGAAAGCAAAGTTGAGGTATCAAATTATTACTCAGAATAAAACTAAACAAAACGATTAAAGCACAAGTAATTTTACAAAAAAACAGACTACAGTTTAGATTTTAAAGGCAACAACCTTCTTCTGTGTACAGAAATTGTTAATGGAACCGAAAGTGTAGTATGTCCATTTTTGTTAGTCCATTTAGCTTGAGCCATTATTTGTGCTTTACTCACGTTGTTAAGCATTATTCATACGTAGCACAAAGCAGGGGTCTGTCCAAACATTTTGTGAAAGGTCCGTTTTTCGTGAAATAGTGAAAAAATTACTCACATTCTTTCAACCAGGGTCCGCTTTTATGAATTTGTGCAAATAGGGTCCGTTATTGCAAAAAAAAAATTTTTTTTCAAGGAGTTTTTAAATTGTATAGACATACAAGATTATGCTCAACACTGTAAAATTGTAATTAAAAAAAAATTAAATTTCAAAAAATAAACAACAATTGCTCCTTCTAAATTAGAGATGCAACATACAAATATTTGGTATTTAGCCTATACTGCTGAACGCAGAATATTAATTTCGAATGAATAATGGAAGAATCGTCTGCCGAAGACAAAACTTAATTCTTTTACATGCATCTTTCTTGTTTTCTGCCCTGAAAGGGTTTATTCGATTAACAAAATAATAATGAAGATAAACGAATTTGTGAAGGGTCCGATTAAAAGAAAAATCATTTTGTGACGGGTCCGTTTTTAAGTTAAAATATTTTGTGAAGGATCCGTTTTTATGAAAAGATATTTTGTGAAGGGTCCGTTAACGGACCCAAATTTCTTCTAAACAGACCCCTGCAAAGTATACCCTATTTTTCGCTGAATACTTTTACTCACTTTCTGTTATTCACATAGTTTCCCCGCTTTTTGAAAAATAATATAAAATCATACGTTTTCAATAAAACTATGGTTTTAAAAATTACTATGATATTAACAATGTAATTTTGAGTTATAAACTGACATTTATTCTGCCTAACTACAATTTATTTTTGAAGACTAACCTTTTAATTTTTATTATAATAGTTTGTTTTTTTTTAATTATTGAGGGTAAAAGATATTTTCTATCTAATATTGTAAAATTGTTTAACAGATTCCAACGTTTTTTTTTATAACTGTGTCGATTTTCAAACAGAAAATTGATTTATATTGTTTTTTGGGGAATTATATTGATTTTTTGGGGGAAATAACTTTTATTTTTAAAAAAATTGCAGTTTTATTCTAATTTTTAAAATATTATATTTTATTAGTATATTATTTAATATGCAATATTTATTACTGTAAAATATAACTTTTTTCCTTTAAAAAAATTTAGGTAATAATACACGATATTTCCTAATACACAGTATAATGAGCAATATATCTTAGATGAGAATATGAATACCTTACGATAAAAGAAATTAATCATGCATGTTCATAATATTGACCAATCGATACCTTAAAAATTTTAATATTCAAAACTTACTACAAGTTTAAGAACATTTTGAAATATGAGTATTGACAGTAATTCATACAGAATTAAAAAATAATCTACTTTTCGCAGAAATTTTATTATACTAAAATATGTAACAATAAAAAATTATCAGGTATCGGATTTTCAATGTTTCCTTATGCCGATAAAATAAAACAAGGTACAATTTTAACACATCATTGATAAAGTAAGTCACGAATCAATCGAAATATTATTATGATATTAACAATGTAATTTGAATTATAAACTAACATTTATTCTTTCAAACCAAAATTTATTTTTGAAGAATTTTCAATTTTTATTTTAATACATTTTAGAAGCTATTAAGGTTAAAAAAATATTTTCCATCTAATTGTAAAATCTCTAAACAGATTGTAACGTTTTTTCTTATAATCGTATCGATTTTGAAACTTAAGAGAAAATAAATATTAATTTTCTTGGAAAATAATTTTTATTTTTAAAGAAATATTATAGGTTTTAATTTGATTTATAGACATTATATTTTATTAGTACGCTTTTTAATATATGCAATACATTACTACCAAATATTATTATTATTTTTTTCAAAATCTGTATAAAATTACAAGATATTTCCAAATACTCAGCATACCGAGCAGTATATCTAGGACAAGAATATGAACACCTTACGACAAAACAGATTAATCATATATGTTCATAATATTGACAAATAGATATCTTAAAAATTCAATATTCTAAACTTACTTACTACATGCTTAAGAACATTTTGAAATATGAGTATCGGCGGAAACTCGTACAGAATTACATAATAATCTACTTTTCGTAGAACTTTTATTACACCAAAATAAGTGACATTAAAAAAAATTGGCACGTATCGGATTTTCAATGTTTCCTTATGCGGATAAAATGAAACAAGGTAACAATTTTAACTTATCATTGATAAAGAAAGTCATGAATCAATCGACAAATCATCCCGTGATGAATGAAAAGTGATGATTACACGCCTACCGAAACGTTAAAAATGTTGTAAACAAGTGAAGCCGACTTTTCATGTTCGGCAATTAGAAAATATTTATACTTTTTTTTTCCGCCAAAAAAGAAAAGAACTTTTAGATAAAAAATGTCTAGACACTTAACTAATCTTGAACACTTCATTGAGATTTATCTCATTATTAAAATTAGTTTTTATTTGTAACTGATTGATTAAAAATAAAATTTTTCCCATTGAAGAATATTTGTATCGACTGTTGCAAATAAAAAATGATACAATGCTAAGATACGTATTTAAAAATTTACACGAAAAAATTCATATTATCAAGAGAAAATCATCGGAAAGTTATCTTGCATACCACACTTCAAAAAAAAAATAATAATAATAACAAATTGCTCCCTTTTTCTTCTAATTTTTCTTGATATCTTTCTTTTCTTGTAGTCATATTAAGTCCAAAAAAAAGGAAGAAAAGCATGAAAAAGATTAGCTATTTAAAAACTTTTCTTCTTTTCTTTTATTAAAACAAACAAAAAAACATCTAATACCATTATAGAATTTTATTCTTAAAAATAGTTTTTTTTTTTTTTTTACCTAATCTTTCTTTTACATTCATTTTTATTGATTATTATTAAAAAATGTTTTCTCTAGACAACGGTAATAAAATGCCAAAAATAATCTAAATCAATCTTTTTTTTTCTGTAATTATAATACTTTTTTTTTACAGTTAAAGTAAGTTTTAAAATAAACTTCGAAAAATTGAGATGTAATGTAATTTTATTAAAGTTTAAAAATTTAAACTAGAAAATTGCTTTGACACTAATTATTTTAAATATTGTTTTCTTAAACAGGTAACTTTGGTTGTTGATAATATACTCCCCAAAGAGCAACAACAGGCAGCATTAAATTTATTTAAATAAAACGATAGACAACAATATATAAAATTAAACAGATTTTTTTTTCTTCACGGAAACCTTTTGCACGAGAGAAACAAAGAAGGCTAACCAATAATATATAAAATTAAATAAATTTTCCCTTTTAAGGAAATCATTTTCACGAGAGAAACAAAGATGGCTGGCAATAATATATAAAATTAAATAAATTTTCCACGAAATCTTCTTTACGAGAAACAAAGATGGCTAGCAATAATATATACAATTAAATAAATTTTCCTTTTTAAGGAAATCTTTTTTCACGATAGAAACAAAGATGGCTGTCAATAATATATAAAATTAAATAAATTTTCCTGCCGGCCTGGTGGCCGAGCGGTTAGCGTGCCTGACTGCGAAGCCATAGGCTGCGGGTTCGAATCCCGCTCTGGGCATGGATGTTTCTCTCTCTCTTTGTGCTGGTCTCTGTTCTGTGTGTGTGTATGATGTGTGAATGTGGCCCACCCTATAAACGGGTTTGTGGCAGTGTGGCGTGGGCAATGTTGCTCGCCTCCGTGACTTTGGTTCACAGGTGCCCACTGGGTAACGCGAAATGAGCAACAATTCTGGCATAGTATAGGCAAGGATTCAAATTCAGTGCCTGCCATTAGAAAGCAGAAAAAAAAAAGAAGAAAAAATTTTCTTTTTTAATGAAATCTCTTTCACGAGAGAAACAAAAACGGCTGGCAATAATAAAATTAAATTGATTTTCCTTTTTAAGGAAATCTTTTTCACGAGAGAAGCAAAGACGGCTGGCAACAATAAAATTAAATTGATTTTCCTTTTTAAGGAAATCTTTTTCACGAGACAAACAAAGATGGCTGACAATAATATATAAAATTAAATAAATTTTCCTTTTTAATGAAATCTTTTTTACGAGAGAAACAAAGATAACTGGCAATAATACATAAAATTTAAAAAAAATTCCTTTTTAAGGAAATCTATTTCACGAGAGAAACAAAGATGACTACACAGCAATCATGGGAAATTTCCACTAGAAAAATATTAGTATTGAGAGTTACATGAAATAATAGACCCAAATCCAAAAGAAAATGCGGAAATAAAACAACTAACCAAATAAAAATTACCCAACATTCTTTAAAAAAAAATACCTTAAAAGAGAAATTGATATTTTTTCAAGCTTTTGAGACAAGGTAAAAACTTTCATGAATAATAATAGCAAAAGAATAATGTGATTCGAAATTACCTAAAATGTTAATTATAATCTCATTTTATCTTAAGTTTTCTGCATGTCAAGAATAAAACCTGCGCTAAAAACTGTTAATATAACTTTCTTAAAAAAATAAAAATACAATTTTCTAAACCAATGAACGAGTCCCACAAATTATACGTTTGTTTAAAGATACCAAATCTTGGTATTCAAAATACTATACCAATTAGCGAAATATGCATTTTCTGCTTTTGAATGGGCGCAGTTCGTACACACGGCAAATCTGTTTACATTATCTCAGAATTGGTTTTGTTTAAAAGGTAAACGTTAAAATTTTCTCAATCAATGGAGTTTCACCGTCTCATTCATTTCCTTCTTTAACCAAAACTGCTGATGTAAATGATTGAATTTTCACCAAAAACTTTCAACAAAGACAGATAATGTTATCGTATGTTTATGGTGTGAAATGCTTAAGTGAACCCGTTTTGTCTCAACAACTTAAAGATTAAACAATTTTCAGGCACTTCTGATCCTCATAAGCGATAACAATAAAGACGCTTTTAATCGTTTCGAATTATTAGCATTCTAAACACGTAGCTGTTTAATTAATGAAATAGTTGAGAAACTACGATAATGAAAGTTATCAATTAAGTTTAAAACAATGTTGATCTTGACATGATTCGAAATTATTTGTTGAATAACATCATATCTTTGCTCTGTATGAATTTAAAGATCTCTGAGTAACATAAGGTCCTTTATAAAAATAACGGTGAAATTATATACACAATTACTAAGCTGAACTAAGTGTACCTCTTATACAATGTTTAACATGTATACTCAAAATTAACGAAACATTCTTCGTTTTTGACGAACTTATTTCATGGGAAATACTCCGAAAATACATTTTTCAAATTGGCGAAATGCTTAATACGAATTTCGTCAAAGGCAACATTACAATTGATTTTGAAATATAAGTTTTAAAAAAAATATATAAAAAAGAATGCTGGAGTGTGAGTAGTATTGAGTCATTTCTTGAACTCAAACGCGAGATATAGGCGATTGCATGATTATCATACCTTTGCACAATGCAAACGGTTTTAAACTCAAGCGAAAAATTTTGTGAACTCCCAGAATGCACTGAGCTGAAACACGAATCAGGAGACAGTTTCGTCCAACATTTCAGAGTTCGCGTTTCACAAAAAAATCACGTGATTTAATGACGAAAATGTTGCGAAATGCGGCTGAAAGATTAGTGAATCGTCATAGAGGAAAGTTTTTCTGAAAGGGCGTAAAACAAGAGTGGTGCAAATGAGAAAGAACGTGTAAACTCATATTAGAGAAATTTTTATTTTCCCTTATAAAATACATTTTCATTAAAAAAAATTGGTTTATTTTATCTTAATAAGTCTAAACATGTGTTCTGGTTGAGAAATTTCAACCTACCCGGTATATGAAATTCTTCCTCTACCCTCGATGTTTAATTTCAATAAAGTCGAAGAAAACCAACATCATGATGTACAGTAAAACTATAAAAACCATTAGCACTTAATGACAAATCATACAGTATATTTATTAATACCCCATTTATATCTGTGTTATCAAAAATGACTAAAACTCTGAATCAACCAATTTAATTTTTAATCAACACTCTCAACTGCAAAGTAAGATAATTTACATAGCGCAAAATAAAAAAATAATCCCGAATAACTTTTGATCTATTGATCGGATCTTTGTCATCACATTCCAAAATTCATCTAAATTCAATCGAGGGGGTGACTTCAAATATGCTAATTAATTAGGGCAGATTATATTTGACGTTATGAAATCAGACACCAAAACGTACATTTTCTGAAGAAAAAAAAAACATACCTTTTTTTGACTGATACAGATTTCAAATGCTCAAAATATAGAGGGTAGAAGCGATCTGAGAAATATGGTTTTAATTGTTTGGCTCCCCTTTATGTTAGTGTTACTTTTTCGTATTTCTATAAATCATTCTATGCAAAATATAAGTTTTGGTAAATATTTATTATTTTATTAAAAAATAGTCGACAAAAATTTGAATTGCAAGACATCCAAGTTTAAACATCATTTGAGAGAAGGCTATTTTAAATGCAAATCGGTCGAATCTGAGAAATCGAATTTTGAAATGTCGTATTTTTAAGATCGTGAAGATCCGATCATTAGATTAAAAGTTATTTAGGGTGGTCCGTTTATTTTGTGCGCACCATTCATTTATATTAATTCATCAACAATTCCAACAGCCTACATTTCAATTCAGTAAGCATGCGGCCTTGCAGATATAATAAAGGTCTAAAATCATGTTATATTTTATTCACTTAACACCATTCATTGCCATATCATGATCTATATCTCTAACTTCGACTGTCTAAAGATAAGAATTAATTAATATAAATAAATAGTGTGTAACTGTTTCAATACAATTATCGTATTATTCTAATGCACCGATAACTAGCATTTATCCATATTTGGAAGTATATTTGTAACAATCTAAAAATTGAGTGAAGCTATTTTTATTCGTGCTGAGTCATTTTTTACGTCTTTTATTAATTATTTTATGCCTAATTAAAATACTCTTCGTTCATAATAAACTACTGCAAAAAAATCAATTTTTCCAGAATATAGGGATTCGTAGTTATGTCTAAATCTTGACCAAGTGACTGAACAGTTACAATTTATGCAGCTGGTAGAACCATAAAGATTGTTGCAACCTTTATGAAGTGAAATCAAGCAAATATTATAACACTTTTTAGAATTGATAACAATTACGTGGAACCGTATTGTGATTCAAATCGACTTTTTCTGAGAGGGAATGACTGATTGTTAAGTAGTTAGCAATATTTTAAGCGAGCAGTTTGTTGTGGTTTAACAAATTTCAAAATGAAACATGGGCAGTGATGGTACTTACATTTTGCATGTTTGCAGCAATACTTTTCATGTATTTTTCTTCGTTTTTAAAGTAATTATATTTTATAATTCTGTAGGCATAGAACAGTAAATTTACTTTTCCAGAAATCGCTGTTTAGAAATTATTTTCTTTTAACACTTTGATGCAGATGGGACACTGGTGTCCCTTTTATATAATATTTTTCTTATGCTCTAATTACAAGCAAAAATATATTTCGATATTTCTTAACTAATTACAGTCGAAAAGTTACAATAAAAAATCTGTTAGATCATGGGAATTATATTTGTTCTAAAACATAAAATCTAAGAAAGTAGTTCGAGTTTTCTTAATTTTTTTTTATTTACATCAAAAATTTATCAATAATTGATTTTGTAAATTTAAGAAATTTCTATGATGAATAACTATGTTTTTCAGATCTAAATAATTGCAAATTTGAAAAATTATTGTTTGGAAGTGAGTGGTGTTAGAAAGATTTTACCTTAAACGCAGAAAAAGACATCAATATTCCAAGTTGCATTTCATACCATAAATTATTAAAATGCTAAATATATTATTTTTGGCTTATTTTGACCTAAATAAATGAAGAATGTATAAAAAAATTAAAACAAATATAATTAATAAAAATTCTGTATCAAATTGTTAATTACTTTCCAGTATCATAAAAGTACATATTTCAATGCACTATTAAAACAAACCTAATATTTAATGTAATTTTATTAGGCATTTGTGAGATACCTCTCTAAATATAAATAGGTTGAATCAGATTTAACAGAGTTTTCTGAAAAATATTTATTTTTGAGAAATTTGAAGCTTAACCAAGATAGGCAGTTTTGAATAAATTTCAATTTTTCTGTTGCAATTCACATACCTTGAATCTCTATAACCGGAAAGAAATTAAAAGACAGCGTCAACGCAACAAAGAGAGGAGGAAAAATTAAAACGATAGTCTGAGGGGGTGGTTTTAGGGTTAGCAACTTAATTTCACCCCGTGGTAAAAAGGTGGAATACTTGATGGAATAAAAGGATGTACACCCCCACATTAAGTCCCCTTGACCCCCCAACACAGTTGAGTAGAGAGATAGTGCAAAAGCAGATTAACAGATTTATAAAATGGCAACAGCTCGACCGGAGATTACAGCCAGATTGTAAATTTGATTGAGTGTGCATTTGAATCCCTCTGGAGAGTAGGGTCCTCCAAACCACAATGGAACAGTAGGAGGGGCACGTGCCCTGACTAATCTTCTTTAATATCTGACGTTCTGATCTGCAGTGGGAGTGATAATACAGCAATTTCATGCCTTGAAGGGTTTTTTATGAGGCACATTGGCATGTTTTGCAAAGAAAAAAAAGTTCGAAATAGAACTTGGAAAAATAAATTTCTTTTAAAAAAATTTATTTTGTTAAAATTTAAATAGATATTGATGCCGATTCATTTCCCTTTAGATACATTAAAAAACCAGTTCACAATAATTTTTACATTTAATTAAGTGCATTAAAATATTAACAGAAATAAGGTCATTGTCATACGCTCTTAGGAAAATTGGCTCCATGTTAAATCCTTGTATCAATCGTTAGAACTAAAAACAGTGGTAACCTTAATAAGTTGATACATGTAGCTATGTTTCCGTTGAAGTTGAACAGTAGTATCTTATAATCAGGTTTAAGAAAAGAATAATATTATGGTTCAAATTAAAACCCCATTATTAAACTTTAAAAATAATGTGGTTTAACTTAATACCCTATTAAAGGTGTCGCCAGCTTGAACGATATCATGGTTTAACTTAATACCCTATCAAAGGTGTCGACAGCTTGAACGATATTATGATTTAACTTAATACCATTTTAACGCTGCAGAAAAGTTTAACGATATTATAGTTCAAGATAAACAAAAAAACAGAGTATTAATTTACATAATTTACAACTTCATATTAACAAAAGTTGAAAAAAATGATCAAATAAAGTTTTTTAAAAAAATGAAAATACTGGAATACTATAGTTTTCAACATAAAAAAGAATTTTATTTATTGTCATTTTTCTAAAATATCGATTACTGAACCAAAAATGCTAGCGAAAAGTAAATATTAAAAGTCTTAATTCAATGTATTCCTTGGAGTGAAATATGCAGGATGTTCTGTAATTATCACCCTTACTGTATATTTTAAAAACTGTGTTTCTGGCTCCATGGGAATACCAAAAAGCTCGGTAATTTTAAACGAAGCGCTTTAATAATGATTTTGGTAAAACTGATAGTAAAATATGCATTGCAAAAAATTTCGCCCTCAAATTACAGTAAAGTACGAGCACTTAGGGTGCATCATTGGTAAAATCAATTTTACAGTAAGATATTACACCATAATTTTTCTGTAATATTTATAAAATTAGAATGATGGAGTGATTTTTTGATAGTTAATACTGCAAAAATTACGGTATATTATATTTTTTTTGTTTCGTAACATGTTCCGGTAAAAAGTACCGACACCCTGAATGCCGGTACTTTTTACAGTAATTTAATCCGGAATATATTTTTCAGTGTGGTTTATAATACGTGATAAAATTTTGCAATTTTATCATGATACCTTTGAGCATGGTATAAAAGCATATTAAGTTCAATTTACTTTTCAATTTTGTATTTTTTACTTAACATGTTGTAATCTATCATTTGGAAAACCAGAATTCCAGATAAACGTTAGTATAATAACGGAAAAATTACCCAATGAATGGTTTAATCGCCGTATATTTTAGTTTTTATTACAAGAATTTTTTTCCAGAAATCTTAGTACTTCTATGTACGGCAATTTTACCAAAAAATTTTTCTCCGTGCAATTTCCGATAATTGAGATATAGATATGACTTTCATTTCACTTGTTATAGCAAATAAAAAATCCTTTTCATAAACTTATTAAAAAAAAAAACCTACCTTATAGAATTGGTGTGCTGACTAATATTGGTTATATCACTTTCGGCGTCTTGTCGATTTCTTTTGACCTGAAAATAAAAATAGAATAAATAACTACAAATAATCGAGTAAGAAATGTTACGTACACTCTTCGAAAAACTTTTTCAACCTGGTCAAACTGAACAATATTTCGATTCAAAATTAACAGTGGTTTTATATTTGCATTCTTGGTATTATGCAAACGCATAAGAATATTTTTTTATTAAACATATATTTATGAAATGTTGTATTTGAAAGCCTTAAAGCACTAGAAATTTAGAAAGATGTTTTAAATTTTAAAATATTCTATTTCTTTGTGTGAGGCTTATATAGTTTTTATCTGAAATAATGCAGCAGGTGTATTAAAAGCAGTTAATCAATTTTTTTTGTTCATGTTACTAGTTAAGCTAGTTATTAATATAAATATTTACAAGAATTTACGCTGAAATATAAGATATATTTCTGAAATATAGATATGATTAATACCCATTCAGTTTTGAAAAATAAATCAAAAATTTATATTGAAATTTTTAAAAACAGCTTATGCAGAGCAACTCAGATTAAAATTTACTTTGTGAAGTTTTATGCAACTGTTTTTTTTTTAAAAAAAAATAATAATTATTCTTACGTCATTTTTAAAAAATTGTTTTATGTTATTTGAAAAGCAATTATTATTTCATTATTTATAGTAGAAAAATTTTTTCTTACAATAACACATCTTTTATGAAATAGCACTTTTTTAGAATTAATTAAGTTCCTTTTTCAATTAGTTTTGGATTTAGAGTGCCAAATGTAGAGAGCACAGTTATTCATGCTTTTTTTTTTCAGATTATATTATTATTTTAATTCTTATAAAATTAACACTTTTTAAGAATTAAATTCCTTCTTTCAACAGATTTAGAATCCCATTATAGAGTGCGATTCCCCATGTTCGCTTTTTTTTCATTAAATAGTTATTTTTTTATTTCTCATATAATTGTACTTTTTTTTAAGAATTAATAAATTTTTTCTTCAAATAATCAGAATCTAAATGTAGAGAATGTTAGAATCTAATTAGAATCTAAACGTAGAGAATAATTTTCCTTGCTCGAGTTTCGTTTTATGTAATCATTCTTTTAATGAATAATTTAAAAAAAAAAAAAAAAAAAAAAAAAAAAAANAAAAAAAAAAAAAAAAAAAAAAAAAAAAAAAACAGATTTAGAATTATGTATTTTTTTAAATTTAGATTTTCTTTCAACAGAATCAGATTTAGAAACCGGTATACCGTACAATCCACCAAATTCGTCTGATTTTCCCTAATAATATTTTTTTTCTTTATTCTTAATTCAACTCAAAAGAATTAAAAAAAATATTGAATATTAAATCCTTTTGATCGAGATTTTAACAACCTTTATCTCACTATTGTAAAATTCTAATTGTAAATAATCATTTTCATATAAGATTACAGTTGAAGGTTGGGGAATTAAAAAAGAATTATTGTTGCTCTTTTGGATCGTTCCTCTATCAAAAAACTGGGTTTCAAAATGTTATTCAATAGAAAAGTAATGCATAACTGGATTGATTTTTGTAAAATTTTGCAGAGGAGCTAATCGTTTGGAGAGCTAGATGGATTTTAAAAGACTACCCAACACTTTACAATTTAAAACCAGAAGATAAAAATAAAATAAAAAACATAAGTGTTAAGCAGATTGCATGTTTCAACGTCCAACTTGTTTATTTTGTATGTGTTCCCATTTATTTCAAACGATTTTATTAAATTGCATATTCATTTTGAAATTGTTTCATAAATCATAGAAATAGATCATTTTCTTATTTTCGAATATGAACAATTTTTCACTTAATTAAAAATCTTAAATGTAACTTTTACATTGCAGCAATATATTAACTCTTTCAACTTTGAGGAATTTTAAGTTAATATATTAAACTTCATCCTGAACACCTAAGTACCTAGTTAACGCCCCTGACAGGAACAAAATTAAATAAAATTATAAATCCACTGATCTAGCACTCATCTCGGCGATGAGAAAAACATGTTAAAATCATCGATCTCATTCTTTACAAGTACCCGTAGCGTCCAGGAACCTTGTTAAAATTTAATGTATGGAGGAATTCGTTTGACAAGTCAGCATTTTGACACCTGTTGGCCAGACGGACCTGTGGGGTGGTAATAAAACAACATGTTTCACTTCCGGAATGTTTTGTCTCTCCCTTCATGTCCATTTCTCATGAAATAGATTGCTTTTTTTTATTTCCTAAATAACTCGGACGAAAATGAATCACTTCGTTGTCTAAAATAAAGTGATGCGCATATTAATTAATTAAATGCGTATTGCTGCAGAACTTCCGCTTTGATTAAGAATATTTTCCTTCGGTAGCAAGCAATGACGAGAAAGTAATGAAAAGAAAGGAATTCTTATAGTCAAAATAAAATAAAAAATTATGTAAAGAGGGATTCTTCTTCTTTTAATTTTGGCATTTTGGCTCTAAAATATAAAAGTTTTCGTTTTAAAAAAGAGTTGGCATTTAATGAATTTTTGAGCTTTAATTAAGCTCCAGTAAAAAAGTAAGAACTCTATATTAAATGTCAGATAAGTTATAGAAAGTCAAAAAAGGTTGTAAATTGCGCAAACGAAAAAACGCACCCTGAATAATTTTTAAAGTGCTGATCGAATCTTCATGTTCTAGGACTCAACCTTAATCAAATTCAATAAGCTAATTAGTTAGTGCAAACGACATTTTAAACTATTAAATCAGACACAAAAACATACTTTCTCTGCGGTTCATCTTAAAGAGAAATAAGCTTCAATTTTTTTTTTAATTAAGGTTGAATCCTATTTGCACCACATTCATTCAGTTCAATTTCGTTTCACTTTTTAAAATAACAACTTGAATAGGTAACACCAGAAGTAACACAGTTTCTCGAACTTCAACGGATTGACCTATTTAATTATCCGATTATCAAAATAATCAGCCCAAAAACTTATACACTCTAACGATAACATTGAATCGTTGAACTTGAGCATACATTTTATTGAACATGATTGAATAACAGATGAAAAACATACTACTTTCATAAACCATCACTATAGTTAAAAACAAGTGAAAGAGTGTGTATCTTTCTTCAAAAGATCACCAAGATGGGTTGAGAGAAGAGGGGGCATCAAAAAAAGACACTTTTTTTTCTATTCCTATTTTCTTTTCTGTCTTGTTTTTCTTTTCTTTTACTCTTTTTCCCATCCATTTCTGAGAAAAGATGGGTCACTAGGGTTGAACCCATTGAGTTAAAGAGGGTGCGGGTGACAAACAGATGAAAAACGTCATAAAATGTCCGCAGTTCTGAAGGAGGGAGTAATAATAATTGTGCTCACTGTATTAGCAATAATTGTAAACAGGATAATAAATACCATTACTAATGCGGTTTTAGATGCAGTACTTAAAAATTTTATTAAAAAAAGAAAAACTTCACGGTTTTTCAGTCAAAGAAATCTTTGAAGTTCAACAAATGCGCATAGCCTTAAAAAAAAAAANTTCTGAAGGAGGGAGTAATAATAATTGTGCTCACTGTATTAGCAATAATTGTAAACAGGATAATAAATACCATTACTAATGCGGTTTTAGATGCAGTATTTAAAAATTTTATTAAAAAAAGAAAAACTTAAGTTCAACAAATGCGCATAGCCTTAAAAAAAAAAAGAACTAAGTACAATAAAGCGAAATAAAAAGTTCAGAATTGTACTTACGCATTCTTAATAAATTAATTGAATTGTATTGGCAAATATGAGAAAAGCTATTATTTGTGGATAGATTATACGGCAACAATATCAATGATTAATTACACTAAAAAAATTTGTAACTTATGTAAAATATTGTCAAAGCAGATAAAAATATACGGGTGAGACGTTTATATGCTTGAACCTTTAAAAAAAATTAGACAATTTCTAAAAATTTTAAAAATACTAAAATTCATTAAAAACATATTTTACCTTTTTAAAAATTTAGTATGGAAAGATTAACAAACGTATTTTTGAAATAGTTACTGCAGTTGAGATAATTATGCACTTTACTTTTTTAAAAAAATTTAGATAATTTCTAGATAGTTTATAAATATTTTATGAAATTAAAATGTATTTCATTTAATTTTTCATGAGAAGTTACNAAAAATGCTAAAATTCATTAAAAACATATTTTACCTAACTTTCACGAAATGCAATAAATAAAGCAACTTTTTTAACGAATAAAGCAACTTTTTGAATTTTTAAAAATTTAGTATGGAAAGATTAACAAGCGTATTTTTGAAATAGTTACCGCAGTTGAGATAATTATGCACTTTACTTTTTTAAAAAAATTTAGATAATTTCTAGATAGTTTATAAATATTTTATGAAATTAAAATGTATTTCATTTAATTTTTCATGAGAAGTTACTGAAACACAAGGTAACTGAGGCAACTAACTGAGCATGTTGTTATATGGCTCTTAACTTTAGGTACCTTATTCCAGTGAAAAATATAGTAATTTTTCCATTTTCACAGTTTGTATTTTGATAAAATAACTTTCTACAAAATTGACATGCCTTTTCTTTATTTTATTTACATTTATTTTATTTATTTATTTGTCTTGCAAGACGATTTAAACTACTCTTCATATATACAATCAAACAATGTACTTTAAAATTTTCATTTTAAATATTGAATTAATATCCTTTATTAAAGATACTAATCTATAAGAAAATAAATAATCCTTTAAAAAAAAGTCCACAACGCATTTAATCTACCTTTTTTTTTAATATATAAAATGTACTACTGCACAAAAATATGAATTTAAATTCTCATACAGTTCTTAAAAATAAAAACTTATCATTTCAGGAAGTTACCTCACATAGAAATATGCTGACAAGTGACTTGTTTAATTGATTCATAACGTTTCCGAATTATCTAAACACAAAAAATACACTTTATAAGATGATAAGATACTAAAATATAAATGTACTTAAACTTTCACCTTTAAAAGTTTGTTTCAATGAAATTTTCTCATCGCTTAACTTCATCTCATCACTATACTTCATAATAGATTACATTTGAATGAATATTTATGTCGAAAGAAAAGTTGATTATATTTGATGCGATTAATAATTCTAGAAAATTGGAGCTTTTAGGGGGGGGGGAGGAAAGAACAACTGGTAGAAAACCTTGCTGTGATCACTAGAATACCTCATTTAAATTTAAACAATATTTTAATTCAAAAAAAAAATTTTAAGCCTTTTATAGTGTAAAACGTGTGAAATTGTATATAAGATATTACCTTTTTTTTTTAATATTAATAAGGTAGGAGTGACTAAGCAAGCTCTTTAAGTTTGCAATAAAGGACAACTTTAAATTCAAAATAAAAACTATTTTCTTATAGCAAATGAAAGAACTTAGTAATTCCAGTAAAAAGTGACGATATTTTTTACTGTAATTCCCATTTTGACTGGAGCATATTATTGAACAAAAAATTTGATACACCATAATTTTTGCAGTAATGATTACAGTTAATTACTGAATCACTCTAATTTAATAAATATTTCCGCAAAAATTACAGCATAATATTTCACAGTAAAAATGGATTTTATATGGATGATGCACCTAAAATGCTAATGTGCTAGTACTTAATACAGTGATTTGATCCAAATTTTTTTGCAGTGTAACCGGTAGAAGACCTTGCTATCTGATCAAGAATATGTGATTTACATTTAAACAATATTTTAATTCAAAAATTGTTTTACAGTTTAAAACGTGAGAAATTTCTTTTGATCATAATCTTATTTTAATATAAGGTAGTATTGGTTCAGCAAGTTCTTCAAATGTGCAATAAGGGAATAAGTTTAAATTGAAAATAAAAAAATCTTTCTCTGACTGACACGTTGAGACCTAAACAAATATAACATAACTGTATATTCATTTTAATTCACAAGAAAATATTAAGTTTTTTTTTTCATACATAAAAAATTACATAAAATATAAGCTTTCTTTAAATAGTATTCATTCCTATTTTTCTTGTAATTCAAACTATAAAAAACGAACGCGTAAAGTAGAAATTTTACGCCAAAATCTATTAATGACTCGCGTTAAAAGTTTAATTTTGAACACATATTAGATAAACTACAACATCAACACCATTTTTAAGTTATGCTTAGATTGCGGTTGCGTATAATTAAAATTATCGGTAAAAATAGTGATACGCTATTTCTTGTTGCAATTAAAAATAAAATACTTTAATACAGATACTTACAAGCATTTGCAAAACATAAAATTTGTTGTTATTCAATAATTACGAATATTCAAAATCAAAATTGAAAAACAAAGCATGCATTAAAAAGAATTTAATTAATATTTAGTATTATGATTTTATTTACTTAAAATCTATTGTATTCGTTTATTTTTTAAGTACACATGGTTATGTATTTATATTTATTCATATTAAAGATTTAACTATCAGCTGGATTTGTCGCTTAAATTCTATGTAGAAAAATCAAAATTAATGTAATTATTTAACAGGCTAACTCTTCAAGATTTGAGTAAAAATTTCTTAGATTAAGATATAAAAATATTTTACAAAAATTAAGCTGGTTAATTATGATTTGCAATAATATTGCTTATCGATGTTTTTGAAAATTCCTATGAGGCATTTAAAAACATTTTAGAAACTGAAGAGTATTCTGGAATTTATGATTTTTAAACATCACATATTCAACTTTGAAATTAGTTTATCATTCATTCTCTCTATAAGTATGGTATCATCTTCCAATAAACAGGGTTTACCCCCCCCCCTCCCCTCAATTATCTTTTCTTAATCTTCAGGATTTCTTTTTACATCAGACTCAATTGATGACACCAGTTTCCTTCAATTGCCTTGTTTAGTTTTCTTACATTTGGCGTAGTACGCCGGAATCTGGATTTCCTTCTATTAAATTTTACATATTTAATTAAATCGATTAATTAAAGCTACTTTACTGATTCGTTTTTATTTTATCTCCAGATAAAAGTATAAAAATTACTTATCCAGGTGTTGTTGAAGTTTATAATTCATGTCAACTTTTCAGATTAAGTTGATATTTTTTTATTAAAGATGAGAGAAAAGCAAACAAAGATTTCAGTAAAACATCAAGGATAATATAAAAACTGACTTAATTCTAATTTTAATTACAAAAGTCAGAGAGCAATATTTCTAGTTATCAAAATATGATAAATCTAGTTAAAGTGATATTATAATCAAATATAAATATGGTTACGTCCTTAAGCATTTATTTCAAATATTTTTGTTATTATAAATTAAAAATGTCCTGAGGGATTTAACTTATATAAATCTAATCAAAACTAACAGCTATATTAATTGAGGATGAAATAACTAATCTTAATTGCAATTTTAGTAATATTATAAGGATTTAAAAACATAGTAAATCCAGAAATTTTTTTATGTTCTCTTTATTTAAAAATGTGAAGACTTATTATTATCAAACAAATTGAAATAGATAACGTAATATATCATAAAATATTACTTAGTTAATATGTAAAACTTTGAAAAGATGAGGAAAATAATGTACAGATAAATCATCTAAAAATATAGCGAATTCAGCAAACACTAATGTTTATATCATTTATGTATAACATTTACCTGCTATTATGAAACAAATTAAAATTAGAAGTATTGTAATTATTTTCTTAATTTAATTAGGTATTCTAAATTAGATATTGTTATAGGTTAATTAGGTATTCAAAATTGTAATTAAATTAAGTAATTTAAAACACCTTTTTTTTATTTAAATTCAATTAAGCAAATAATCTGCTTATACAATTTACAATAAACTTTTAAGATGACATGAATACTAAAAAGATATATCCTCAGAATTTATTTTTCTGGTATATTAATTAATTTATGCATAGTATATCTAGAAATAAATCATGCTTATAACGTCTATGTAAAAAATTTTCTTATTGAAAATAAATGCAGAAAATCGAAAATTTCATTAGGTATCCCTAAAACACTTTCATTGTCAAAATTCGATAAAAAAATAAAAAAATATTATTTAGTTTTTAATAAGCCTTGAAAAAATGAGATAAACGATATAAAAATAAATTCTTTTAATTTTTAAGTAGCTTATAATAATTAAGAGGCATAGTTAATCCAGAAAACTTTTCTGTTTTTATCATTTATCGATAACATTCTGATGTCATTATAAAAGGAATTATATGAAAAAGAAAACATTTAAATTTCCTTAAGTATCTTGAGATACACTACCATTTAAATGACACCACTATTCATTAAAAACAAACAACATTATTTAATTAGGAAAAGATAAATCTTCTAAATTTCTTTGACAGTTATAATACATTGATTTAAAAGCATCGTACAATCTGAAAATGTGGCCGCTCATATTATTTACAATATTAATTAGTCACTATGAACCAGCTTTAAAATAGACATAAACAATTAAAGTTTTACATAGATTTTTTTTTCCTCAAAAAAATCTATGTAGAACTTTAATTGTTTATTTCTATTTAAAAGCTGGTTCATATAATTTTTTTGATTCAATCTTACTTTGTTGGGATAAGATAAATCCTCCAAAGTTCTTTTTGCAGAAGGTTCTTTATTATTGCACTCATCTAAATCCACCATTTTCGTTTGAAAGTACAGCATATCTCTAAGGGGTTCCAAAAAATGTTGGGTTAGGGATGAGGATGTATCCCGCGCTTCACTGTTGCTCCGTTCCCGCATAAGTCACATGCTCACGTTTTCCTCTGCAAAAATTCCACCAAAACAAGCTTCATTTTGGTGCTTGGCAGTGAAAGTGTGGGAGGCGGGACTTCACATTCTCATACAGTGATATCAAACAAGCAGGGTTACCGGAAGACGTGGTCAGCTGTCACTGCGATAGTGCCACTTTATTTTTCGCCAATTTTGTCTCGCCAAATGATGTAGGAATTATAGATGAGAAAATCTTTTTACTACTTTTAAACAAATGTTTGATTTAGTTAAATCTTTATTTATAAAAGCGAAAGTAAGTCAGGATGAATGTTCGCTAATAACTCGAAAACGGATCGTGTTTTTTCCCCCCGACAATTTGCAAATTTTTGCCAAGTGGTTTGTAAACAATCGCCGCTTGCTGGTGTCATTTAGTTCAAGCGCAATATCTAAATTTCGTAATTTCATTGTTTAAAGCCATTGTTGCAGATTAATCTTTCCCGAATATCTTTTGAATGGCTACACCAATTGACGTGACATTTTTTTTCCTTTTTTTGATACAGATTGTTAATATTTTTTTAAAAGTTATTTCGCAATAGTTTTCATCGTTTTGACAAAATAATAATAATAATGAAAATTTGAAAAAAATAAAAATAATTGAAAAAAAGAACTTCACAAGTAAAATTTATTAGCTCGCCTAATTAAGAACTGTAAACACGACCCTACCAGAAAAATTTGAAACTTTTTTAAAATCAAACTGTGCAAGTAGGTATTGCTCACTGTTTTAGATCTGTTTATTCTTATTCTTTTACTTTACTTTAAGAAATTTATAACTGTTAAAGATCGCTTCGTTTTGACAAAATAATAAGAAGAAGAAATAAATAAGAATAATTAAAAAAAGAACTTCACAAATAAAATTTATTGGCTCGCCTAATTAAAAACTGTAAACACGACCCTACCAGAAAAATTTGAAACTTTTCTAAAATCAAACTGTGCAAGTAAGTACACAACTTAATTTTAATATACATGTACATTTACATTTGCCTGGTATGACCTACACTGAAATTTTTCTAAGGTAAATTTTCACAGCCCACTATAACATTTGCTCAGTATACCCTACACTGATGTTTCTTTTTTTTTTTCTTTTCAAATTTATGTGAGCAGTATACAAATAATATTCCTTAACCCTTGTTTTAAGGCTTAGTACGGATTGGTTGAATAACATAAACGCTATCCTATCGTACCAAACCCTAGAAATTGGTGTTATAACATTACTTCTACTAAAGCGAACTGCTGATGAGGATTAGTTCCTTTAAAGTGGCGCTGGTATCAAAAGACGGCGGAATAGCGGTGGAAATATTTTACCAATGCAATACTGCGCAATAGCCACTGCTGATTTATTTTATTATCTATCTAAAGAGCCATTAAGTTAATTATCACATTATTTTTTAATGTAAGCATTTGTTGTACTATTCCTATATTATCCTATATTTATTATTAACTATTTTAATGATAAATAACCATGATACTTAAGCAACATGAGAACATACAGTGAAATCTCCAAAGAGACCAACCTCTCTGTAACGACCTCAACTATTTACCACCACTTTTGGAAGGTACGGAATTTTTTTTGTTTTCCGTAGACTTTGCTTTAAGGAAAACCTTTAGATGAGACCATCAAAACCTCTCCAAGCGACCGGCAAAAACTAATGCACAAAGTGAGGAAAATGACAAATAAGGAAACGCGAAAGAATATCAAAACAACACTAATTGTCAAATGACTTTCATTTAGATTAAAAATGTAATTTTCTTTTTTTGTTTTAATCATCATGGAGTTTTAGTCGCTTCGCTTTTTTTACTGGTTAATGTTAAGAAAAGGTTTTATTAACTTATCTCCTTGTTAAGACATTAAATGTCTGAGTAGCGAGACCAGCAAAACTTCAAAATTTTGACCTTTATCCAACGTATATCTCGAACTCGGACTTTAAGTAATCCTATATTTCTTAAGATCAGGTGGGCTTAGATTAAAATTAAATTCTTCGGTCTCGGACCTACAGAAGTTAGCCCGAACTCATATTTAGTAGTAATATTTTTTATTCATACATGTGAACTCGTACAAACCGTACTATGTAAAATTAGAAAACGATTTTTTGAAGAAATTCTTTCTTATGCGACATTAAATAATAATTATAATAACAAATAAGCATTAAGTTTTTTTTTGTGGTTATTTGTAAATTACCATTCAGCACATTTACTGAAACTTCTTTAAGGTTTCTTGAACAACGTATAATTTTAAAAAAATTACGTAGCATATTTTCACAATAACTTGTGCAATTAAAAGTGTGTGACAGTTAGGTTTTATAACTGTAGTCAAATTAAGCATGTTTGTATACGATAAAAATAAAAATGCTTTTCTATGCAGATCTACGAACGTTTAGGCTTCTTGAGTTACGATAAAAAAAAATTAAACAGTGTTGAAATGAAAAAACATATTAGCTTACAATGATTGTTTAAAATAGTCAAACAAAATAAAATTAAACAAATATGTTTAATCACCTACTACTCATTGATTTACAAATATATTTGATTCAAATTGTGTTACAGTGAAAATAAGTTACTTATTTTGTTGAATCACGTGCACTTTAAAATCAATCAGAATACTAAATCGAGTAATTTAATTTAAATTTTAGTTTTTGACTCTAAATTGAATTGTTTATTGAATAATGAATAATTGAATTGTTTATTCATTTAAAAATTAGTTCTCTAACCTGATACATTAATTTCGTCATTAATAGCGTACAATAAGTGGCTGTAACTCTTTTTTATGGTGTTTATAAATTTCCAACCACAAAAATTACGCTTTTGTAGAAGTTTAACTTAATTTTTAGACACTATTTCTCCCTCCAAATTATTTCAATCGACATTTGTATTTGCATGTTAAATTCCTCATAGATTTATTATTTAATTATTATTACTCGAGTTTTAGCTATTAATTAGGCCATGCTCTCCAATTAATTTTATTTAGCATTAATGAAATAAAAAAATGGTTTAATATAGCAATCTTGAAAATCTTTTATTTTTTATTGATTCTCTCAATATGTCGAAATTAATCAAAGTTTTTTTTCCCCAGAAAATTTTAACATCAAATCGCCAAAAGACATTGCTTTCATCTAGTCGAAGGATATGTCAATCATTATTGGAATATATTACATTTGGTATACTTATTAAAACAAGGTATGTGCTTAACGTGTTTATTATCTTATTGTAAGAAATATATTGTTAATTTTCTAAAAAAAAATTAGCATTTTTTATTAAGATGATAGTTTTCATGATTGGCCAAAGATTGCTTTGATATCAACCTAAAACGCTCTCTTCGTATAAAAGTAATGTAGGATATATTTTTCCCCAAAAAAGTATCACTCGGAAGCTTTTAATTATTTATACATTTATTAATAACAGCTTTATAGGAATAGGAAGAAATAGGCTAGAGTTTTTTATTAACAAGTTGAAATCGTGCATCGAAAATTGTTATCTTAAGAATTATCATTAGTGAAACGAGAAACGTTAAATCTATTGTTCGCTGAAATTAAAGCATCCGCAATTATTACCGTCACAGGAAAGTAAAATAAGTCTTATTTTTCTCTGCGATACAATCAGGAAAAAAACTGAGCAAGTAAAGCATCTTTTCAATCCCACTTTCTCTACCATATTCTCCGGAATTTTGAAATTTTTTTTTAACCACTAATTGAAACATTTTAACCTAACTATGTCAATTGAAGCTGATTTCGATGAAAAACTACTACCATTCAAAGTAAACTCTCTACATTTTATAGAAAGTACAATCGTATGTACAATCTTTTCCTTAAAGGTTTAGATATACATACACCATCGGAAGGTTGTCAGACTAATTTTCAAATTCATTCAATTAATTTAGTTCCTATCAGTTCATTGTTTTTGTTAGGACTCTTAGCAAACTGTTTTCTTGCAATCAGGCCAATGCCAGTTGTTTAGTTTCAGCCAACAGATTATTATATTCAAAGTATCTAAATTTTCTAAATTGCTAGCTTTTTTATGAAACGATGCCTCTCAGTTTACAGTTCTCAGTCTCAATTCATTTTTGTGCCCGAAAATTTAAGGTATGCTAAGATAAAGAGTTGAAGGTTAATCACCGTAACTTTGCCGATAATTAGAGTTATCACCAATATAACAGATATAAATATGAGATTTCTTTACTAATTTGATTCTAATTGCATCAATTCTTTTGTGTACCTAAAATTTAAGATTGTATAGAAAGAATTGCTGGTGTAATCTTTGTACTTTCACATGAATATTTATAAGCAGTAAAAGGTATGAAAATAAAAGCACTTTAATATTAATTTGAGTTTAATCGACAATTCCATTTTTGTAACTAAAATTAAGGTGATACAGAAAGGCAGAAAGGACAGCAATTATAATATTCATACACATTTGCGAATATTTGAAATTTATAAAAGACATGAAAATCAAAGCACTTTAATATTACTTTTGAGTTTAATCGACAATTCATTAGTGTGCCCAAAAATTAAGATGACATGTGAAGGAAGGGTGAAAAGATAACGAATATTATCCTTGTACACTCTTAAAGATATTCAGGTATAGTATAGTCAAAATAATGTTTTGAAAGGGAGAGGAAAATAAAAAATAATTTGAAATTAGAATTCAAAATGAAATTAGAATGAGTTAATTTGAGACAAATCGCATCAATTCATTTTTGTGCACAAATATTAGGATGCCATAGACGGGAAGGGGGGGGGGAGACAATAGTCATCATAGTCTTTATATATTCTCTAAGATATTTTTTGAATAGTAAACAAGACAAGAAAATAGAAGCACTTCACTATTAATTTGAGATTAATCGACAATTCATTTTTGTGCCGAAAAGATATAAAAAAGAAGAGTATAAGGATAGCAACCATAATCTTTGTACTTTCTCACAGAAATTTGAAATAATTAATAATAAAAGACATGGAAATAAAAACACTTTTAGAATCCGTAAGGCAGACTGTCTGCCGTCTTTTTAATTCCAGACTACAATTAATGGTCCTACGCTTTTTTACCAAATACAATTCATAAATTGTCTAACTAATGAAAACAAAATTCCCAGCTGTTATAAAAAAATATCTCCTAGAAAAATTTTAAAAAAAAGGACTACAGAAGAAAAAAAATATTAACTGTCTTGGCTACGATCTTTACTAAAGCTCTTCTTAATTGCCTCAACTTTAACTGTGCTACGCAATTGGGAACATCTGACCTTACAACTCTTTTATTCGCTCGTTGCAGCAATTGCTCTTCCACATTTGATTGGTTGATGTTTTTATGACGTATTACTGTATTAAAAGATATTTAAAAAATAAAAATAAAATATCTAACCAATGCAACTCTTTCATTTTCGATGTAAAGTTAATTATAAAATCGCAAGCGAGAAGTTGTTAAGAGAAAGAAAAAAAATTGCAAGTGATACAAAGAGCCTCTTATCATGAATCAAAGTTAACTTTTTTGCTTGTATTGAAAAGAAATAATAAGCATAAATCATAAATGCATGTCATGTTCTTGTTGAGAATGTTTTTAAGTGTTTATCTTTAGTGAAGGAGTTTTAAGAAATACAATTGCCACATTATATGCATACCTAGTCTAAAAGCTAAAATACATATATCATTGTTCTACTAATAACTGATATGCATTTTCAACAGCAGAATGCTGAAACAACTGATTTTAAAATAAAAGTTGCAGTTTAAGTTTTTAGTTTTTTATAAGTTTTCCTTAAGTTAACTGTTAAGTTCTCTTTTACACATAATGAGAGAATCAGTTTTAAATGGGAAAAAAGAATCAAGTTTTTAGTATTATTTGAGTTAGTAAAAAGTGTAAGGAATAAAAGAAATAGAAAAATCTACATTATTTCTTTATAAGAAATTTAATTGAAAAAGTTTTTAAAAAGTGTTTGGAAGCAACAAAATGCATTGAATCGAATCTATTTCTATCGCTTGGTGTTATAAGGCTTAATAAGGGTATAGAAAAAGAAATGAAAAGCTAGTAAAGACATTTGTTGTGAAAAAAATTGAGAAACTTTTTTGGTGCTCTTATGCGTAGTTTTTATGCTCTGTGTAGTCTTTATGCTGTATACAATTTTTATGCTCTTATTAGTAGCTGTTCGACATAATTTAATAGAATAGTCTAGTCTAAATATGTATTATCGTTGTTATAGCAATAAATTATGTTAATACATTGGGAATTTGTCGAAGCCAGATGATGCAGAAAAAGACTAAATTGGAAAATTAAGAACTTAATTCAAATATTTCAAAAAGAAATAATTCTTTAATCAGTTTTGCCGGAAAAACTGTATAATAAATGCTTTAATTTTTGCGCATGTATTCAAGAATTAAAAATTAAAATAAGGCGAAAAAAAAATTTCAACATAACTGCGGGGAAAAAAAATCATGCAAATCGTATTCAATCAGTTGAATATAATCATGTGATTACTCATAGCTTTGCAACATCATGTGCATCATTCTAAATCTCTTTTTAACCATTTCATTATAATTTGTGGCAAATATTCATTTTTACTTTAAATAATTTTAATTTTTGCTCATCGTTCTTCCAAATGAGGAGAAAAAAATAGTCTCGAAACTATTCAGAACTTCCTCCAGACCTGGTTGGAGAAATGGTCTTCCTATGTTGAAATATTTCACGGAGCCTTTTAAATTATTTCTTTCTGCTATGACTCTAGGAATATGGATAAGTTAAGACTCCATTTTTTCGTCGATATAATTAAAATAAATATTTTTTTGTCTTTTTCGAATTTCACCTCCAGAAGCGAGCAACATATTTTTTTTCTGGCATTTTTTGCCACCGTTTAATTTTCTTATCGTTTGTAGACAACATTATTAGCCTTAAGAAGTGAGGCCTTGCTTAAATAATCCTCTAAGATGTGTAACTAAACCTTACGTTATAGTTCTAAAATTTTGATTTATACCATGTTTTATCTTAAGAGCATGTTATTTCTGCTACTGCATTCCTCTCTATTTCATCTACAATATGAAATTGAAAACAAGGTTTCCAAATTTTATGTAAAATTAAATATTAAATGTAAAAAAAATAATAATAGTAAAATAAATATTTTCTTTTCGAATATCGCTACCGCAAGGCCTTATTGTCAAAGAAATGCTGTGGGCAAAAGCTCAGTTTCCTAAATCCTTAATGACGGTGCTGGAAAAATATAGTCATTGCATTAACGATCACAGTTCATAAATCTCTTAATAAAATTTGGAACATGCATATGAATTAAATACTAAGTATATGCTGCTGTTTTCGAAAAACGAGTCGCTTTAAGATGCTCTTTCTCTGACAGCATTTCTGTGAGTACAGAACTTAGAAAATACTGTAAGTTAAGTAGCCATTATGAAGTGCTGTGCTTACATTTTTTCTCTATTTGAAGAACATAAGCATAATACCTTTGCTCTAATTTAGAGCAATTGTTCATTTTAACTGGTACTAAAAAATAAAAAGAAACCGAGTTATACTTTATTTTTATTCGTTAAATAAACGGCAACTATAAGTCTAGTAAGTCAATAAGAAAAGATTTTTTTAGGAAAAAAAATTGGTAAAATCCATGGTGTTTACTTAGTATAAATATGGTAAAATAATTAACTTGTTCTAAACAATGAATTTGTAAATGGAACATAATTAACTTGTTCTAAACTGTAAATCTGTTCTGTTGCTGTAAATGGAACAAAAAATATAAGAACAGACAACGACAGAGTAATTTAATAAATCTCCAAACAATCTAACCATCGTATGCTTCTTTTCATTTTAATTCTCGCTGATCT
This sequence comes from Parasteatoda tepidariorum, assembly GCF_043381705.1. Taxonomy (NCBI): domain Eukaryota; kingdom Metazoa; phylum Arthropoda; class Arachnida; order Araneae; family Theridiidae; genus Parasteatoda; species Parasteatoda tepidariorum. Next base: position 63,118,029 of record NC_092208.1, read on the forward strand.
GCCCTTCTCGGTGAAAGTAAGGTATTTAAAAAAAGAATAAATGATTCAGCTTTTGGTGTCATTAAAATTATTCCCCGAAATGGCAACAAGCGAAGAAGAGTGCAAATGAAAGAGCAACTTGTGCAACAGCGAATAATACAACAAAGTCATCTGGACGTCTATGACAGTTCTGTGTCTACTGAGTTCTTTTAGCTTTTCCACGGGCCACCTGCTTTTTGGCATCTGGAGCAGTTTTTATAACACTAGCTATAGGTCCACCCCGCTCTACGTAGTCAGCTTGGTGACATGTAGGGTGGAAATGTCACTTACTTCCTCCCCTTCTTATCCACCCCCAACTTGTGGTCTTCCTTGAAGAAACAATTCTGGCTCAGACCATGCTTCATACTTTACTTTTTTTTTAATGAGCTTAAAAAACTTAGGGAAAGGGTAAAAATTACTATACATTTAAATTTCGGTTGGATAATCATTAAGATACTACGACATCGGCGTTTTAGCACATCGTCTGCTATATAACATAAGGATGTCAATTCCAACAATTGCCTGCATTATGTTTAAAAATGTCCTTGATAAAACAACACAGGCAATTGTTTGTTTCACAGGCAAAATTTAAAGCAGTTGCTTTTGTTCTCCATATTCTTACAGCGAATTATGTTTTTGTCAGCGAAATCGGGAACTTTCAAGTCGCAACTCGAGAAGAAGTTAAGTGATTATACCTAACCATGTGATTTAATGGATACCTGTGAACGACGTCACGCGTGTGTACCGAATTTGATTGGCTTCTGAAACGACCCGATTTACTTATGATGATGACATTTGCAAGTTTCTAATTATTTAGAAAACAAAGTAAAAAAAAAAAGAAAGAAAAGAAATTAAACTGAAAAAATAAGTTTAGAATAAAGGTGGAAATAGGGGTAGCACATGAAATACAAAATTGAAACATGGAAATGGTGATTTAAATTTTGAAGAGGTTGTGTGACGTTCGGTTTAGAAAATTAAATGAATTTAATGACCGAATCCACTTGGGCCCTAGCAATTATTAAGATAACTTATCAGTAGGTTTCTTTAGTGGATAAGTTCCTTTCTAATAATTAATAAATTGTTTATGCATCAATAAAAGCGAATTTTTATTTCGATTAGAGTACTATTGCTTCCAACAGTTCTAAGAGAAAAAATCAGGTGCGAGTACATAAATTGTAAGAATAATGGACAAACTTCTGGCATAAAGCTTAAAGACTAAATGACATTTTCAAAACAAATTGCAATAAATATAATAATAAGAATTCTGGTGAATAAGCAAAATGATTATTTTTGTGAAGTAATCCGATCAATTTTACTGATAATTAACCTTAATTGATTATGATATGATATAATTTTATGATAGTTGAAGATGATTTGATGATAATTATTGATGATATATCACTATATGATATTATTTATCTATTTATTCATATTTTTAATGATAATTATTGATTACATATCACTATATGATAATTAGTGGTGCTATACTATTATTTCAGGACAATCAGTGATGATAAATCAATAATGATACATCCTAATTTATTTTTTTTTAGAAAATTGGGGTTTTGAAATCATTATTGTTTCATGATAATGCATTATGTCATTGCATTGTTATTCATATATATATATTACTACTGCAGGCATGTTTCTCTCACAGAAACCAGGTTCATATCTCGACTCTGCAATAGGCTTCGGATGAACAGGTTCCCACACATCTAAGCACTCAACTGAATCATTAATAATTTCCAAAAGACACGTATTTTTCTATTACTGAATTCGGGGGACCCTTAATCTTCTGAAATGGTTTAGGTGTTCGAAATTGCTAAGTTTCGGTAAAAAAAACTTTGTAATTCGTCTTCATGGCACTTTCAGCAAAATGGATTCAAAATTTAACCATAGTATCGGTAGCTTGAAACAGGATTTGGTACAAATTCGTTGCAACTCCAGTGAGGTTTTAAACTGATCCACATTTTAGTTGACTTCGAACCATAGTGTTGAGGTTTCCAGTTTAAGAAGTATGTTTATTTGGCTAAACTTAAAACCATGTTAAGATTACAGAAAATTTGAAAGAAATTATCGTTCAAGATTTCCAACAGTGTAAAGTGGTAAACAAAAATCTATAATTAGGAACTATTTTGAAAACATACCAATTCGATTTATTTAACAGGAATCATCTACTAACGTTTATTTTGCGAACAGCCCATTATTTTTTGTGTGCTGTGACATTTTCGAATGAAGAAGCTGTGGAGGGGTTGCCCAATGTGCATAGGACAGTGATGACTGCGGGGCCCTCCTCGGCGCCGTTCAAGGTCAAGGGGGATAAGACGGTGGAGGCGTGTCTCTAAATTAATGAACTGCTAGTTAGTTAATGAGGTGGCTAGTCACTCAACACAAAGAGGAAGAAAAAAAGAAAGAATTCTTTTTTTCGAATTCTATTTTTCTATTCAGGAACAATACCTCAAAACATCCGGTGACAGAGCTGGAACATTTGGATTAGGGATGTACGAGTAGATGTTCTTGTGAAAATCCTTTTATAACGACTTCTGATTAGTTTTGACCCCTCTCTGTGATAACGATTTCTCCACATTTTGTGGGAATTGAATTGGGTCTTCTCTGGGTATGGCATGATCCTTTGGAAATCATGAAATCAATGGCTAGTTGTTGACCCTGGCGACCTCGCGCTGCGAAAAGAAGGGAGCTTTTAAAAGTGTCATATGTTTACGTCTTTCTCAGCAATTTTTTCCCACCTTCATGAGTTTTAATTGATGTCAATTGGTTAAGCGTCATTAGCGTCACCTGGCCTGACCTGTTCCGGGAGTGGCGTACAGAGGGGTCGACCTCCAAACCAAGTTAGTATCGTTGTCAGTAACGGTTATTAGAAATTTGTAGTTTATGAAAGCAATAGAATGAAATTAATAGTTTAGGAAAGCAATAGAATAGAAAAAAAAAAGTTCACGGATCACGATAAAATCTTTCGGAACAAAACAAAATCAAAAGGAATTTTGTTCCGGGAAGGGACAAAGACAGAAAAGAAGAGCACCGGAAAAAAAGAGTAACAGGATAAAAAGCACCAGGAAATCACTGCCTAACGTAAACAGTACTAAATTAGATTAATTTTGCTTAAGTATAGAATTTTTCTGATATTTTTTTGCTTACTTTCATAAATAGTTCCAATTAATGCTTGTACAATTTTACATTTGCAAGAAACTAATGTTTTAACCATTTTAATAATTATAACACAAAATAATAATTACCTGTGGAATTTTATTACTTTTGTTGTATTTTTAATATAAATATTTCCAAAATGCTTCTCAGTTGACACTTAATATAATTTGCAAGGTATAGCTTATAAAATAAAAATAAAATTCGACTTAAGTAATAATTTTTTTTTTTTCTAAGCCAAATATCTAAAATACACTTGTGATTGAAGCAATTTTTTGAAGTTTACTTCTTAATTATAAATTAATACTTGTTAAACCTTAACATTAATTAAAATAAAAAATTTATCTTATTTACAGCCGGGATTTTTAGGTGACAATTAGCACCACTTTGAATATGCGTTCTCTTTTTAAAAGCAACCATAGTTTACTATATTCAATTTTGCTCGCAATTATCCCTTAACTTACTTAAGATCAAAAATCTACATTAAATAGCTGCTTTTTTCTGGTGCTTTTTTTTTTTTTTTTTTTTTTTTTTTTTGTTCTTTTCTTGCGGGCTATTATTTTTACGGTGGTATTTTTTCCGTGATTTGACAAAGGGATAAAACATTCGACTTCCATTAATCTGTCCCGAAATCTGTGTTTCCGGGGAGTGTAACATATAAGGGTCCTGCTTGCTTATATGTTCAAGATGTATTCATTAAAACTAATGTAAGATGGATTAATTAAAATGTAAGATGTATTGATTTAAACAGTATTTAATAAAAAACTTACTTAAAACTTCAAAGATATTAACTACAAGACTATGAAAGACCCGGAAAAAAACACGACATTAACAATAAAATATAATTAGATACTTTTTTTATATTTATGTTAAAGAGTTAGTTAAGTACTTTCATCGTGACACCGACGTGCTTAATTAATCATTAGATTAATTAATTGGACATTAATCATTAGAATTCCACTGCAGCACTAAAATTGAAATAAAAAGCAGATTTCTTTAAAAATTGTTTCTTTTACTTTATAAAATAATTTTCACTTGCAATCAATAACTATAGTCACTAATAAAACAATAGAGCACGGAGAGTATTCCTGAAAGACGAGTTATGTCGCTCGTCACGCTGAAAGAATTTAAAATGCTTACAGAAAGGAACTTTCCACAGTTCACATATTTTAACTAATTGATTAGGACTCTTCTTAGAAACTCAATTTTTTTTCTAAATTGCAGCAATTATGTTTTTTATTTGCAATATAATAATCATTTACTTTTTCAACCAATGATTTTTTTTAAAAAATAGTTAAAAAATTTCTTTAAAACTTGTTTTTTTTACTTTATAAAATAATTTTCACTTGCAATCAATAACCATATTCACTAATAAAACTATAGAGTACGGAGAGTATTCCTGAAAGACGAGTTATCTCGTTCGTCACGCTGAAAGAATTTAAAAAGCTTACAGAAAGGAACTTTCCACAGTTCACATATTTTAACTAATTGATTAGGAGTTTTCTTAGAAACTTAATTACTGCAATTTAGAAGAAAAAAAAATTATGCTTTTTATATTGCGATATAATAATCATTAACTTTTTCAACCAATGATTTTTTTTTTAAAAATTGTTAAAAAATTTCTTTAAAACTTGTTTCTTTTACTTTATAAAATAATTTTCACTTGCAATCAATAACCATATTCACTAATAAAACTATAGAGTACGGAGAGTATTTCTGAAAGACGAGTTATCTCGTTCGTCACGCTGAAAAAATTTAAAAAGTTTACAGAAAGGAACTTTCTACAGTTCATATATTTTAACTAATTGATTAGGACTCTTTTTAGAAACTTAAATTTTTTTCTTCTCTAAATTGCAGTAATTATGTTTATTATATTGCGATATAATAATCATTTACCTTTTCAACCAATGATTTCTTTTAAAAAATTGTTTGAAAATTAAACTATTTATGTATTTATTACCCATCACAAAATTAGCATTCATATTATGTGATACAATTATTTGATAGAATTACAATTACAATATTATTGATAAACTTGTTAAATCAATCAAAACATATAATTAATTGTCACATTTTATTTAATTACATTGTTCTGAAAGAGAGAATAACAATCTTAAAAATATAATACATTGAAAAAATTTTTTTGGTAAACCTCAAATAATTAAAATTCGAATAAACTTTTAATTATATTAAATTTGGACTCAAATATCGGAATCGAATCGTTTCTTAGATTTATAATTCTAAAGAGATACTATTTTTCCACTGCTATTTTTAAACCTTTTCTTTCTCAACTTAAAAAAAAAAGTATCTCTGCAGCAATTTTTATTTTTATTTTCTCTTAAAATTATTAAAAGATTTCAGTAAAAGTGTAGTATTTTTTAAGGAATAGTATTTAAAGAAGAACTTTTAAAAAATAGCAAGAAGAGTTTGGTTTTACTGAAGTAGATTTCGTATTTTTACTGGGGAAGAGGTGTTCAAAATTGCCAAAATCATATTTACGTAATATTTGAACTGTCTTGTATTGCGATTCAATATTGGACCGATTTTTCGAGGAGTTTAATTTGGACCGATATTTCGAGGAGTTTAATAAAAAAATATAAATAATTTTTTATATTTTTTAATTTTTAACATTTAACATTTAAAACGTTTGAAAAGCTTATACCGACATTTGAGTTAATCTCATAGCGCACAAATTAGGAAAGAAATAAAAATGAATGATATTGGGTAAAAAATATTCAATGCAAAAAAACAGTTTATATGATTTTCCTCAAACTTTTCCCTTATGAGTAAGTATTATTAAATCATGTACTTTATTTCAGAATTATTTTTTTCTTGAAATCTTTAATTTTTATTTTTTGTTGTTTTTTAATTACATCTTTTTTGTCATTTGTAAATAAAACAGACAAAATAAAACTATATAATAATGAAACATAAAAAAATTCGGTAATGCATCACAGAAGAAAGTCTTTTAAAAAAATAACAGAATTTTTTTTAAATAATTAGCAACGAAAATAAAAAACTAAGGATGCAAAAAAATATTTAATTTCATAAGTAAAAATATTCAGTTAAATAACTCTAAATCATTTTTAATTTTTTCTTCTTACAATAAAAACAAAAACTTTATTTGAGTAAAAAAGTTTCTCTCCCAATTGAATTCAACATTTTTTTCCTTCCATAATTAACTTCATTACTACAAAAAAAAAAAAAAATCAAACAAATTTTTTTTCAACGCATTAATTCTCTTTTTTCCCGGCTTTGCCTCCGAGGGAAAAAATAAATCCAACAATATCAAATCATTGTTTGAATTTAACGAGTTATTTACGAAAGAGAAATAATAATATATTGGACTATCATAATTTTCTCATCTTTTAAATTTTCGAAATTATTTATTCTGGTTAAAGGGGTATATTTTGTATTGTATATTTTGCCTATTCTTTTAATTAAATGCAAGACTAAAAATTCGTCGATTATTCTGTTTATTTTATTTGTATTTAATACACAAAATTATATATATTTTTTTAAATAATTACTTGATTAAGCTTTCAAGCATTTGTTATAAACATAAAAAAAAAAAAAAAAAAAATGCATTCATAAAAATCTATTTTGCCAGCTAAAAACATGTACATTTTGACTTCTCTAAATTCTGCTTGAGTTTTTTTTAAAATTTATATACTGTAAAGATGTTTTGAAAAGACCGCCCTTAATGTGCAGAATCCATATATTTAGAACAGTGGTTAGCAACTGGCCGCATTCGGTCAGCGAAGTCTTTTTTTTGTGGCCCGCGAAGTAAAATATATTAGTTGTCATTTTTTTGCGGACAATTTTCGTAAAAAATCTATATGCGTTTTAAATACTTTTAAGTTTTCTATCTTAATAATATGATATCTGCTGCACATTAATTGTTTAATACATAGGAGCACAATTAAAGTTATTGTAGCCTGAATTTTTTAATATGCAATTAAATATTTTTAAAAATCTACTTCTATTTTAATTTGTAATTCAATACTTTTGTTTTGTACAACTTGATAAAATCTGACAGTAATATTTAATATTCCTTCAAACATAAAAGAATCCTATATAAGATTTTGATAAAGTTGCGGCCCCCTGCCACATGTAAGTTGGAAACCCCTGATTTAGAATCTATGGCAAAGGTATTGTACTACCGACTAACATTATATCATCTGAAGTTTGCTAAATACAAAATAAATTAAAATATCAAGAATACTCAAATTTAATTTAAAATCCAAGATGGCGGCGAAGCCTCTTGAAAATGCAACAATAATAAAAATATACATTAAAATAGCAACAATTGCCTAAAACTTACATTTGCTGCATGTGGAAAAAATCTTCTTTTACAACAATTTTTAGATGACTTAAATTCAAGTTTTTTCCAATGCGGATCAGAATAAATTCCGTATTGATCTTTCCAGAAACACTCCCGATTGAGATTCCAAAACTGACAACAATGGTTGAACTCCCTCATTCCACATTCAATTCATGATAAACTAACTCATTAAAGAGACAACATTTTCTCTGCATTTCAGAGACATGTCTTTCAGTTGAAACCGTAATTTAGCTTCACAAAACGTCGGCGTTTGTACCTTTTTGCCGTCTTCTAAAGTAAAATGTCCCTGCCAAGAGTTAGTAAGGTGGGCGCCTATAAAAAGTAACATCTACCATGACGTTGACAGGGCACTACGAAACGCGTCTCTGATTTTTCCCTGCATTTGAAGCAACTGCCAAGCCAAACAACGTTATCATTAGTTACAGCCTGACTGCGACAATACATTTTTTTGCACGTCAGTTCAGAAAGTATTTATGATCATCTCATAGGATATAATGTGATCACCAGGATTAGATGTTGTCAGTTTGAGACAAAACGTCGCTTATTCGACTTTCTCTTTTTTTTTTAAAGTTTTTAAAAAGCGTACACTTTTAGAGACAAATTGTAATTCTGAAACCTACCCGCAGAAAAAATGTTTTTGTGATATGTAAACTTTTAGAGACAAATTGAAATTCTAAAATCCTTTAACTCAGTAGCGTACATGGACTTAAATGCGCCCTCCTGAAAGATTTATAAGTGCGATCTATGTTAGACCTATCATAAAGAATTTCAAATTATAATATGAAACAAAAACACTGAGGTGAGGAGATATTCGGATATTTATAGTCATAAATTTTATTTTAATTTAAGAGAATGAGAATGGAAATAGCGATAAAAAGGTAGAATTAAGGTAATAAATTTTAACACTGTATACACTGACCATATTGAAATGAATATTTGTTTAATAATAGGGGAAAATTATTCACTATCTTGTAGTAATTATATTCAAAATTTAGTTAAGTGTTATTACTATTCAGAAAATAAACTAAAAATATTTTAATAACTATAAAGTATTTTTATTTAAAATTATAGAGTGATTTTTTCCGGTGACTACGTCTTTAAACCTTGTGCGCTCCCGTTACGGGGGTGTTGCTCTATCTCAAAACATGCATTGTAACTGAATGAAAAATAAGCTTTGCTTGTTCGTGTCTTTTAATAATTCGATACAATTTTTACTCAATGTTTACACTGGAAATACTGAAACTTAATTCGCAAATTTTAATGGATATTTTAAGAAATATAAAAATTTGGAGACTTTAACCATTTAATTATGAAAAAAAATTAAAAAAATTTTAAAAAATGATTGGAATTAGTTTTTTGCAAGTTTAATGAGTCATCATCAAGCGTACAAAACATGTTAGGGCGAGTTGCTTGTGTGATCTGTGTCATTTATGAGTTTTAATCCTTTTGGATAAAATTGAAATTCAATAAAAGAACGGCGTTTAAAATCTCACATACTAAAATTTAATAGAAAATGGTATCATAAAGGTACATCTTCATCAATACACGCAGAGAAAAATTCTGGTAAAATTACCGTACTGTTAGGTAAAGGCATTTCTGAAAAAGAAAAAAAAATCATAATTCTGGTTAGTTAAATCAAAATTTAACCATTCATTTGGTAATTTTTCCATTCTTATTGTAACAACCGGAAATTCTGGCTTTTTAAATTATAGTTCTTATTACCACACATTTAGTGAAAAAAAAATTGTACAAAACTGAAAAGTAAATTTCACCGAATAAATGATTTTTATGCATTGGTCTAAAGGTATCATCATAAAATTACCAAATTTTATCACTTTTACTAAATTTTATCACATGTTATAAAACCATATTTTATTGTAAATTTTACCAGAATCATTATCAAATCGCTTTGGTAAAGATTACCGAGATTTTTGAGATTCTGGTAGTTTCGGCCATACTTTTTTTCTCAGTGTAGGACAAAAACTGAAGGTGTGGCCAAGTGGTAAATTAGCTGTTGCTTTTAAAAACTAATTGAAACATTAGTCATTATTTATAACGGTTAAATAAAAAAATTAGAAAAAACTTGCTGCTCTGAAGCATTAGACATAATTTTCATAATCGCTCAGTCACCGCGGCATTGTCAATGCGTTCATTGACAGACCTACTAAGATTTATATCAATGTAATTCAAAAAATCATTTGCGTTTAAACCGGGTTGGAGAGCATAGGGATAAATTTTCTCTTCCTATTTAACGATCTTAATTTAACTTTTACAAATAAACTGATGTAAAATACAACATCGTCACCCAATTAGAATATCGAAAATACAGCTAACGATATTTCGAATTCTCTATTTATTATTTTTCTGACGAAATCCTATCTATACAGTCAGTATTTTGAAAAATGTAGTTTTGAAATATACATTTGTCTGTTATCGGATTTTTAAGAAATATCTGTTTCTTTCACGTAATCTGTGTTAAAAAAAAATTTCAGCGTCATCTAACTCGGTTTATATCAGTTTAAACAATAATAAATGTGAATTATAAATAATTTAAAAATGTACAACTGCGCAGTATTAAATTACCTAATCAAAATTACTAACGGTGTAGGTTTATTGCTGTACATTTTCGGGAAAATCTAAACGTTCAGAAGTTTTCAAAGATTATTTCCCATTGTCTGACAATGCGACGTCTTCAACTTTTTTTTTAAAAGAATGGTGCTGTCAAATGATAGCCTTATCATCAAAAACTTGTTAATAATAATAATTATAAAAAATTTAGAACACCAATATTAAAATTTTTACCTAAAACCAAAGATGGCGAGGAAAGAGGCCTCTTAAAGCAAGAGACGTATCGAAAGTTGATTCCTTTTATTGTCAAGTTTCCTTTTATTGTAAATCACGAAAACTACGTGATTTAAATATTTTATGGTTAGGTAACAAAAGCTCTGACCTTTTTCTCAATCGAAAAATTAAAATTACATAGACGTTGTGGTTGGATTATTTACTTATTCAATATTCGAATGTATTTTTTATCTTCTGGAGATAAAAAACCCGAAAATTTCTGAATAATTCTTTAGTAGATCAGCATGAACTACATTTCCTTTTAAACTAAATATCATCAACACCCAATAATGTCACGGCCATATAAATACGTCACTGTGATTTCAATCACTTGCCTTGTTGATTTATAAGCTATTTTAAAATAACTTAAAAATAAATTTATTTTCTAAAAGGAACTCCAGAGGCAAGATGACAAGTTGAAAGATTAATTGGGCTTCCGGAAAGAAAAAAAGGACATTTCATTATAGAGATAAGTAAAATCAAGAACAGACATGTCAATTTAACCAAAGAAGCATGCTCCGGGATGTGACATGTCCCCTTTGAATCCTGATAAAACATTCTCTCCTGTTCAACGATGAGGATTCGGGGTTGGGATGATTGCCAGAAGTAGATTGACTTCTTTAATGTGCGAACAATGACAAGAAATGAGAATTCTTGAATAAATTCAAAGATACTTGAGATAAAAGAAAGAAAGAAAAAAAGCCACTGGATTCTTCTATACTCCAAGCATTGTATTTGTGCAAGTCATAGAAAGATAGAATTGATAAATGTCTCTGTTGCTTACAGTAAGGTATAAAAAACGCCACTATTTATTTATGGAATAATTAATGATCAAAATACATTGGATTCTTCAGAACTACGAACATTAAATACAAACAAACATAGTTCTGTTACATGTCATTTGCCTACAGTCAAGATATAAAAGGCGGCACTAATTGTATTATTTAGAGCATTAAACGTTATCGTTGCGCAAATCAAGGAAAGAAGGTATTGTTAAATGTCATTTGTTTCTTGTCACAGTATAAAAAGGGTCATTAGGAACACTTCAATAAAAAATTAATTTTTATCGAATAATCAATGATCAAAAATATTATTCAGAACTACGAACATTGAGTTTGTGTAAGTCATGTAAAGATAGTTCAGTTACATGGCATCTGATTACAGTCAATGTTTGAAAATCAGCATTAATTGGATTATTTAGAACTTTAAAACGTTGCCGTTGTGCAAATCAAAGAAAGAAGGTATGGTATTAATAAATAGGTCATATGTTTATAGTCACCGTCATTAAATTGTCAAAAAACCGTTCTTTCGCACGCTTCAACAAAATAAAAAGTAAAAAATAAAAATTCTCGAATAATTAATGATTAAAATGCATTGGATTATTCAGAACTACGAACATAGAATTTGTGTAAAGCAAACACAGATGATTCTGTTATATATCATTTGCTTACTAAATCAAGGTTTAAAATACGGTAATAATTGGATTATTTAGGACTTAACGTTGTTGTACAAATCAGGGGGAAAAAAAGGTATTCCTAAATGTCATTTTTTACAGTCACAGTATAAAAAGCTTCATTAAGAACGCTTCATTAAAATGTATTTTTTACTGAATGATTAATCATCAAAATACACTGGATTATTCTGAACCTGAACTCCGAGCAATGCAATTGAGTAAATTAAAAAAGAAAGGTGTCTATGGCTTACAGTCAAGTTATAAAAGGCGCCACTATTTATTTATGGAATAATTAATGACCAAAATACATCGGATTCTTCAGAACTACAAACGTAAAATTTGCACAGCAAAAAAAAAGGGGGGGGGGAAGGGAGAAAAGAAAGGTAATTTTGTTTAATGTTATTTGCTTATAGTCAAGGAATAAAATGCAGTATTAATTATTCATAACTTTAAACGTTGCTGTTGTGCAAATCAAGGAAAGACCTTACATATAATTCGCTAAATATAAAGAAATTTGTCATTTGTTAGTTATAGTTAAATGCGAAGTTATAAAAAACATTTTTATTTATTTATTGAATTATTAATGATCAAACTGCAGTGCGTTGTTCTGATTTCTAAATATTCAATTTAGGCATGTAGATAGCTATGATATCATAATTGCTCACGATTCTAAAAGCATCTCTATTTATAGAGTCAAATGTAATTCAATAGCGATACAATTGTAAGGCCGATTTTAAAATTTTTTGAGAGAAGAAATTGAAACGCTTTTTGCGGAACATTTTTTTTTTTCAAATACAGGGAACAATGCAATTTTTTTCTTCCTCTCTAGATTTTACTAGCACTCAATAGAAGTGGGTAAAATAATTTTAAATCAAACATTAAAGCACATATTTTTTAATCGTTGGAAAAAGTCTTCAGTAAAATGTGTGGATATAGAGCATATGTTTGATTAAGTTTCAGGGTATGCAAATAAGGGTAGTAAACATAAAAACGGTGAAAGGTAAAAAATAAACAAATGAAAAATAGATAAATAAAAGTTGTACATATTTTGTTGTTTTTTATAAAATTTCTTAAAGTAAGTTGAATTAATTTAATTTCTGTTCTTCAAAAATCAATTTAATCATGGAAATTTGGAGACTGAATTCTCATCTCAAAAATATTAATAATTTAATAATAAAAAAAATCATAACACTAGTAAAAAAATAATACAAGTTTTTTTTTTATCAAGATCATCACGATAAAAGAGGGGGAGATTGTTGTTATGTATCATTAAACTACTTCAACAGCTTAACTTGTTAAGTTCTTCTCAAGCAATAGAATAAAATTTTCTTTGTTTTCTTTAAAAGGCGGAGCTCATTTCTCAAGAGAAGATCTCTTTATCAACCTACTACCATCACACACACAATGGCAGAGGGATTTGATTCTTCTCTTGAGATTTTACATCTGATAAGAGTTTCCGCCCATTTCCGTATTTGAGACATGGGCGGGGACTAAACGACCACGCCCAGGAGTTCAAACATTGCCTTCTGTTTCAGGGAACTCTCCTGGAAAAATTGCTGCACTAACTAAAAGAATAAGTATTTAAAACTCTTAGTGCTGCCATCTAGGAATTATGAAATTAGTTATTATGATCATTAATTAATCTCAAATTTTTTTTCGGGACGATAATTAAAAATATTATTAATTGTTGGTTTTCTCTCAAGGCTTATTGGTCTTACTGCGGGAAACTTTACAGTTTCAAAAATTTCTGTTATTTATAACTTATAGAAATTAAAACCTCTTTTAACCTAAAGTGGAAGTTATTAAACATTTTTAGTTGCGCAATATTTTGAAATTGGAAATTCAAAGCTTGAAGCCATTTACTTAAATACAGTTGCTGCTATATACTGCAACTGTATTTAAGTAGTAAATAGAACGGCAAAGGTCATTCTATCACTTAAGTTAAAAAATTTTATTTATAATTCCAACTGCAGACAGTAAAGCAAATATATATAAAGAAAATTTAAATAAATACATTTAAGACAAATATTGCAATTATACAATTTTTTATTTTATTATTTTGATTCTTCTCCATACATAAAAAAAATTACTAATTTGATATTAATTTAGTGAAAAGGACGACGTTGCATTTTTTTCTTTCTTTTTTGCATAACTGGTTACTTAACTTATCTAATTGTGCATAAATACTAGTAAAAGTATTGATTTTGGAAATTTTACCATTTGAAAATTTAGATTTATGTTCTAAATTTTTAGCTCGATCCATTGGGTACGGGGTATTTGCCAATAGTATACACGCCCCTTCCCTAGATTTTAAAGTTTTATTTAGTTACGACTTTCTTTTAAAGTTATAGCAAATTTTACTAATAACTATTTGCATTTAAAATTCTAATTTAACGAAAAATGCTATAAAAGAATCACCTGTATTTGAAATTTCGGTGTTGCAAATCCTCATGCGTTTCGGATATAAATCTGATTTTTCTTAATCAACCTATGCTTCACACAATTTGATTAGGCACATGTTTATTATTATTGATCAATGAAAATTCGTGGGGGACAATGGAGATAGAGTGTTCGCTTCCCAATGAGGTGACCCAGGTTTGAATCCCAGCGGCGACTCGTTGATACGAATTCTTCTCCTGGCACGCATCGACCACAGTGCAGTTGCAAAATATCCCAGAAGTAGACAGATCATGGGTTAGAATTACCTAACCGTGGGGCTTAAAGTGGAAGGTTTTCGTGGTTTTCCTCTACATACAACGCAAATGAGGAATTATGCCATTAAAAAAAATCTGCAAAAATGCTAGTTTGTCCTAATATTTGATCCAGGAATTACCTTGTGCTCTGGGTTGAGTTCAAAATTACATGGCTGCGGAGTAGAAAACTGGTAGACCTAAACTCAGAATTGTGTCGGCTACTCAACGCCAGTTATAATATAATGTAATAATATTGATCCATGAACAACTTATCGTGGTATTTCAGGCATACTTTTTCTTCGTTCTGTCTTACATTTTATTAAAATTTGAAGCACTTTTACCTTTTCTCAAACTAGAAAAAAAAAATTTTTTTATAGCAGTTTTTAACACTAGTTTAAAAAAAATTGAGCTGAATTTCCATGAAGATTTTCTAATTTAATTTTAATTGTAATTTCCAATGCTTCTTTGTAAAGTATAAAATATTTCTCATACTTATAAAAATAAATGTCCAAAAATTTCTCAAAAGTAAAAAACTCGCCAACTTTTTCACAACGGATTGTATTTTCAGTTAACTTTGAAAAGAGTTTACAGATTAATATTATTTGGAAATCAGCCTTTATACTTTTTCACATAAATAAATGAATAAAAAAAAAAGGTTGGAGAACATTCTCTAGAAGCAAAACTATCCAAGCTTTAATCTAAATTTCAATTTTTTTTGCATTCAATTTTCTCACCCTCATTCCTAATCTCGCAGCGAGTTCCTTTTTAATTTATTTTTATTGAATTTTTCAAATTCTAAGACGACAGCAACAAAAGAAGAAAAAAAAGAACAGTCGTAACACACTGGCAAAAATCAGGAAGCTGAACTAAATAAATCGATCCATTGGGGACAATCAGTTCCGAATCTCAATAGATTATCCGAAAAAACCCCATGAAAGGTGTTCCCGTTCGTAATCTCTTGATACAACAGTACCGCTACGTAGGGGTCAAAAGAGAATGGGTCGTGAGGATTATGGGATTGTTTTCTTCCTCAACCGCGCACCATGTGACAATAATCTCTTTCAAAGCTAGTGAAATGAAGTATTATGCATGTATGCTTAGGGATTTGGGAAATTTTGATGAATTTATTTGGGACGTTTATTTTGAAAGTTTGAAAAGTCTTTGGAAGTTTGAAAGAGAATGAAATCAGCGTACTTGACTTTCCATTGAAAACCATATTAGACTAATTTAATTAAATTTTTTGTCTCATGAGGTGTAATTTTTTAGCTTTTATTCTTACAAGTATAAAACTCTTATTTGTAAGAGAAGAATTTTTTTTTTCCCAATTAAATTGTGTAACTTCAATTTTCCGAAATCAAGTGCAGAAGTTAATGAAACTGCTAAGTCTCGTGTCAGAATTTGGAATTTCAACATGGACGTTTTTAAAGTGGGGGGATGACGTTGGGTATAAGCCTCCCTAAATATTCCAGGAAAGGATGGAAATTTTGATGAATCATTATTTATTTATTATTATCCCTGCGGTGGCTGTTTGATACGAATTTAGCTTTCGGCTTGCACTGAACACAGAGCTGACTTAAAATACCCTCGATGGTAGGTGGATCATGGGTCAGAATCTCCTTGACATCGGGCTAATCGAGGGAGGTTTTCGTAGTTCTACTTTCCATATAACTCAAATGTGGGAGAGTTCCATTGAAAAAACTTCCACTAAGGCTAGTTTGTCCCAACTCTTGATTCAGGATTCTTCAATGTTTGATCCTTGCCTTCTGGTATGGGTTCAAAACTACAAGACTTCGCAGGTAAATACGGATAGTTGTTCACTCAGAATTGGATCGGCTGTTCAACGGCAGTTATAAAATATAAATTGAGTACTTAAATTAATTAAAGCAAAAAAAAAAGAGAAAGAGATAAAAATCATTCATCTTTCAGATATTTAACAGATATCAAAATTGTTTTTCTTAATGTATAAAATGTAAAGAACTATTGTGGTTGCTTATTTGACTTTGACCATCAATTTGAAAAATCAGAAAGAACGAAAATCAACGTATAAAATCATCAAAATTTGTATGAGAGAGTTTAGATTTTCATAATTTGTAATGAAGAAATTCGTTTTCATCTCAAATAAAAATGTTCAATGTCTATTCATAGTCATTTTGTAATTTTTTTTAAAAATTCTGCAAGAGTGTAGCTACTTGAGATATTTATAATTTAAGGAGTTTTTATCTAGTTAAACCTCGGAAGTAGGAAACGCTTTTGATAAAATTAATGAAGAAAAAATAATTTTTTTCATTTGTGCAGATCAACTTTAATGACTGATTTTTTTTTTTTTAAGTCGAAATATATGTGAGAAAGGAGCTAATGAAGTTAAATCAGGAATAATAATATAAACAATTCATGAGGAGAAAAATCAGTTTTATTTTTCTATTTTTTCAGTTTTATAAGCAATTGATTTAAACAATCTGAATTCATTGATTTTGCAGCTTTTACATCATGCGAAAAAATTAATATTTTTCCAAAAATTTCAAATATATAGGATAGCCTAAATTGTCTCTTTAAATTACTGTGGAAAAAGTAATTTAAATGCATTGTTATTTAAAGTATTTGCTTAGTTTCGAATGAAATTAAAATTAGTCAAATATGTTATGATCTCAATTTTTTTTCAATTCTTAAGTGTCCTTTAAGAAGCAGTTAGCAGATTTAGCACTTGGACAAAAATATATATATATATATATATATATTCTCAAATACCACTTAACGATTTCGTTAATACTCCAATTAAACATCTACTCTAACAAGATGAAGCAAAACATGAAATTATTCAACTTATTAATTACTAAAAGATAAGAAATTTTTTTTCATTTTTGGAGTGCTTCGGTCAAACGTAATAAAAAGAATTTTTAGGGACATTCAGAGCCTGACAAAAGCAGAGGCATACCCCACATCAGAGGGGGCCCCAAATCGAATTGAAAGTTTATTTTAGGTTTCCTTTATTAATGAACTTCTTTTAAACAAAATATCAATTATCAGTACAGTGTAAAATTCGTCAGTTTTATTTTAGCTTCTTCATTAATCTATTGTATGAACACAAAAAATCTATATTTCGTAAATCCACGGCTTTCTAGTGCGGAATTCAGCTAAATTTTTGCAATGACGATGGACAAATTTGGCCAATCAAAAGCCTGTATTTTTACATATGGCAAAATGCGATATGCTTACAAAAATACAGGCTTCTGATTGGCTAAATTGAGCCATCGTATTTGAGAAAATTTAGCCGAATTCCACCCTAACGTCAGCCAGGATATGAATTTTTCGCAGATAGAAGACGCAATTAACAATCAGAAAACGACATTCTGCTTGATGGAGACAGAATTATCAGAAAATCAATAAAATGGACAGAACGATATTTCGTCTGACCATGGAGGGGGAGACTTTATAGCTATTTTAGGTTCGAGTCAATTTTTTTGTCATCTATGTATAATGAGGTGAAAAATTTAAATACCTACATAAAGTTCAAATCTTCATTACTGAAGCAGAGAGATGCCCCCAAAGAAATTTTTGACTTTGGCCCCAATTAGGCTGAATCGGACCCTGGTGACATTCCATAAAAAGTACTGCCATTGCCTTTCCTGATGCATCTGTCATCGTAAACTGCATCGTACACCTGATGCATCGTTTGTCCACTACGACTCCAAAGGTTGTCCTCGAATGTCCTTTTTATGCTCAAAGTGTTCATAGAGGAAATCTCTGTTAATGCCGAAGTAAACATGTTTTAAAGAATAGAATTCAACCCCCTTCTATTTGAAGGGGATAAAAAGGGCGCCTGTCAGAAGTTTGACTTAAAAGGAAGCGATTTGAAATGTTCTAAAATAAACAAAACTTAACTTGAGGTTAAATAAGCAAATGCGGTTTACAAAGGCAATATTTGCAAGGCGAGCAACAGAAAGATACAGAAGAGAAAGAAAGAGAGCGATGATAGGGTATATCGGAATTTTACCATTGCAAAAATGATATATCGATGCAAATATCAATATTTTATGATATAACTCGATATTTGACTTACATTGCATTTATATTCGTGAACATTTTCGTTCTTGAAGGGCAATTCCATCATTTACGAATGACGTATTTGTAGACTTTAAAAGCATACAACCCAGTTAAAAAAAATTTACCGGTTAAAAATATTCGATCAGTTCTCATAATTTTTGTGAAAAAAAATCTTGGTGTAACAGAACAACTTCCGTAACACTCCGTTTTAAATTTTTTTTAAAAGTAATGAAAATCCTCAAAACTAGAGCAAGTGCCAATGGACACCCAGACTTATTTAAACAAAAACTATTCGAACTGTAAGAATTTTTTTATATGCTTCATTGTTTGCAAGTATGAAATTTTTAAATGGTGGAATTGTCCTTAAATTAAATTTATCAACACTCAAAATAATATCATATTCCATAACTATCCATAACACTCTATAAATTATCATTTTGATACTTATCGTTGTTAATAAGGATTGCCATTTTATCTTTTGTTAAAATTATTCTTATCAACAATATTCTTACCATGAACAATTATCTTTTCGGATATTCACCTTTTCAAGATTAATATTATTGTTTCAATTATTGTTTTCAGACGCAGTGTTTATGAATTTTGAGAATAAGTTTTAAATTACCGCTATTGCGATGCTTAAAAATATGGATATTTCGCGATCTATCAATGTACCACCCTTATCAAATAGTCACGGATTTGGTAAATCGAAATTTTATTAATCAAAAGATAAACAAGTTAACACTCGTGTAATTAACAAATCACACATCTTTTGTATGAATCAGATAGTTATCACAAAATCATCAATTAATCTTTAAAGTATGCATAATTTATTTGAAAATCGTGCATGTAGTGTTAGTAGGTTAATTGAAATTTTAAAATAATCATTAAGAGAAAGTAACGTAAGGAACTGACGGTTACATCTTCATTAATAAAATAGATATTTAGTTGAATATGCATATGAATATGAATATTCCGCAACTGGACATTAATTGATCATTATGTGATAAATTATTATTCATCAGATACAAAGTTTAATTAAGTTGTAAATATCTTTTATTTGCAGTCACGGAAATTATGGATTTTCGAGTTTTAGAATTAAATAAAATTACAACATTCGAAACTCATAATAAATCTTGTATTTTGTTTAAAAAAATTTGAATTAGTCTATGCAACTTTTATATGTTAAAAGTAAATGATTTCAATAACATTTCTTCAAATAAATTGACTTTTTTAAAAAAATCAATAAATAAATGACCTTATTTTTAAAGATAGTGAAGAAATGCTTAAAACTTGTTTCTAAAGGTTAGCTTCATAACTTTATTTACTTGTTTTCCCTTTATTTTTCTTTATTCGTTTACTAATAAATAAATAACACCATTTATTAGGACCTTTGACATTATTACGCAAATTTAATGACAAAAAGGGGTCATTCTGCCATAAGAATGAAATATGACGTGTTTTGTTCTAAGATACCATGGCATGCTGTATTTTATTTTTTAAAATCAATTTTATTGTAAGTATTTCAGAAATAGGTAGAGATAACCAGTAATCTAATAACGCACCTGTAGTCTAGAACTATAGAACTTTAAGGCAAATGATTAGACCTTTTGCAAAATAATGACGAGTTTTAAAACTTTTCTGCTCAGTTTCAAAATTTATTTTGACATCAAGGCAAAAATATTGAAAGTCACACCTTTAAATTACATTAAAAAATTAATTTCTTTCAACAGAATTAATTTTTATTCATTTAATTCTTTTTTTATATATTATTCATTTATTTATTTTTAAGAAGAGCTCTTCCAAGGGAGTTATTTGCATCCCCCTAGAAATTCAATGAATTAAAAATTATATTTCGTTTTTAAATGTTACGATTTTTTAAAAAATTAATTAAAAATGGGCCGTAGAATACCCTTAGAGTTATAAACTGAGTATGCATCAAGCTGCATTTTTATAATTTAACTAATTGTCCTATGTTTGCATTTTGTACCGGGGTAAGAGGATGGCGAGGGGAAAATAAATAAATAAAATTCTAGAACTAATTTTTTTTTTGCTTTATATGCTATTTTTAATTTAAAAAAAAGAAATAAAATAATTTTTTTATACATTTAAATGCAAACAATGTTAATTTTATGACAGGAACTGTTGATTTATTAGCATTAAATAAATAATAGAAGGAGCCCTGAAGAAATATTTTTGAGCCCTGTTAAAATATTTTTTTTTATTGACTATAACTTTTTTTTAAATATTTTGAGCTAACTTTTTCCCTCAAAAATGTTTTGTGAAGGTCTATTTCCTTTTTTAGGTATATTTCTGTTGAATATAACCCCAAACTTTCAACAAAAATACGCAAAATACGTAAAGTGCATCACAGATTTTAGATTTTTTTTTTTTAAGTTGAAATAGGATATCATTATTATGCTCGTGGTTTGTCATTGTTTAACAAATAATCCATCCGATGAAAAATGTAAATGACATTTAACGTACATTTCTGTTCATGAATTTAAATGTAGAAAACGTAAATTTTATGACAAAAGCTGTTGATTTAGTGGCATTAAATAAATTATCGAAGGAGCCTTGAAAAAAAAATGTTTGAGCCCTTAAAAAATATATTTTTATTTTATTTTCTTCTGCCTTTTAAATATTTTAAGCTAACTTTTTCCCTTAAAGTTTAAAAAGGTCTATATTTCTTATAAATATATTTCTGTTGAACACAACCTCAAAGCATCAATGAAAATGCATAAAGTACATAGAGTGTATCTCAAACTTTAGATTTTTTTCTTCTTGTTGAAACGGGATATCAGTACTTTTCTCGTAGCTTATCATTATTTAATAATCAATCCATAAGATGAAAAATATAAACGACATTTCCATAAAGACACTTTTTATAAGATTATATTTTAGGATTAAATTCATTTAGGATGCGTGTTATAATCCCTTCAATATAAAATGCCTGACTCACACTTTAGAAAGGAAATATTAGCCAGACTTATCCTAACCAATCATGTCAGAATTGCTGAAATGCTTGAAATACAGATGAAATTAGGAAGCACTCCTACAAACAGGCCAATTTTTCGCTATCAGGGGACGCATCCCTCCCCTTTGGGGAGTCGATAAGCATCTCCCTATATGAGAATGGTTGACGGAACATAAAGAGTGGTAGTAAAGGGTTTCGACCTCTCTTTTATATGTCCCAGCTTATTATTCTTGCAGTTATTTGGCTTGAAACCCAAAAGAGTTGCATGGTTTTGTTCGCTATTGTGATTCGAGTTGACATACATGAAAGATTTGTTTGGATATCTCTGAGAGCACAGATTCCTTCAAAATGTAAGGATATTATGCTATAATGGTAATAATAATTCTCGTTAAAACTGTGAAAAAGTCATATCTGCACAGAGAAAAAAAATTCTGATAAAATAACAGTACTCTATGGTAAGGACATTTCTGATTAAAAAAAACAACAACTTAATTCTGGTTAATAAAAACAAACTACACTGTATTTAAACCATTCATTTTGGCAATATTTTTGTTCATATGGTTAAGATTAACCGGAAATACTGGTTTTCCGGTAAACCGTTAGCATATGAACAAAGATATTACCAAATGAATGGTTTAAATACCGTGTACGCGTAGTTTCTTTTTATGAACTAGAATTAAGTTGTTGTTCTTTTACAGTTATTATTACCACACATTTAGTAAAAAATACAAAATGGAAAAGTAAATTTGACTGAATAAATGAAAATTATGCAATGCTCTAAGGTACCACGATGAAACAACCAAATTTTTCCATATAAATTAAAAATTAAAAATTTTGTTTTATTATGTAATAATAATAACAAAAATTCTCTTTAAAACTGTGAAAAAGTTTAGTCAGATTTAACTAAAGAATTTAGAAAGTAAAGTCAGATTTAACTGTGAAAAAGCTAAATCTGCACTGAGAAAAAATTATGTTGAAATTACCGTACTGTATGGTAATAAGTTTTTTCTAGATAAAAAAAAAAAAAAAAAAAAAAAAAAAAAAAAAAAAAAAAAAAAAAAANAAAAAAAAAAAAAAAAAAAAAAAACATAATTCTTTCTACTGAAACCTAACTATACGGTATTTAAACAATAAAGTTGGCTCTTTTTAAGTTCATATGGTAGCTATTTACCGGAAATTCTGATTTTAAAAATTATAGTTCTCAATATCACAAATACAGTTAAACAGACAAAACTGAAAAGTAACTTCGAACGAAATTTATTTTTTATTCCATGCTCAAAGTAGGTATCATGATAAAATTAACAAATTTTACGACATTTACGAAATTTAATCACATTTTATAAAACCATATTTTATTGTTAATTTTACCAAAATCATTATCAAAGCGTTTCGGTAAAATTTATCGATTTCTTTTTGCTGTTCATATACTACAAGAAACACGGTAAATTGTACCATATTCTGGTATTTTTGTCCACACTCTTTTTCGCAATGTGTGTTTGACTAAAAGAGCATGATTAGATATGGTTTCGTTTTTCTCTCGTTCTAAAATTGAAGAGATGCTGAAGCTTTAAGGCTTTTACCTCAATATTAAAATTTATTTATATTACAGATAAATATATATATATTTATATTACAGATAAATATATATATATATATTTATATTACAGATATATTTATGATAATTTTATTACAGATATATTTGTTAATTATAAATATATTTATATTATAGATATATAATTAAATATATTAGTATTAACGTAACGAGAAGACAATTAATACCAAAAGTGCTTTATTATAACATTGAAACGATGGCACATTTATATCTAAGATGTTATTTATATTTTTAATATTTCACACTATTTTAAATTTTATTTATTATTAGTCTATTTGAATGAGCATGTATTGCCTAATTGTTAGAATCTTTATTAAAACAATTTATTATATTATAATTTTTAAATAAACCGAATTATTTCACATTTTTACATGCCTTACATAAATATCCCAAACAAATATCACTGAAAAGACGAACCATTTAACAGAAACCCTCCCTTACAATCTTTCCCACCTTTTTTTCATTTTTATTGAACCCAAACAAGGTGATAATTCAAACTACAATTGAACCATCATTCGAAATATTTCCTGAATTCTACTCTCAACACTGCAAATACAGAATTGGCAGATTACAATTATTTCAAGGGATCGCCAAAGTCTATCATTCTGTCAATACACCCCCTAAGGGGGTGATCATAAACCACCGCTTGCCGCAAAAAGGCCTGATGATGGCCAAGATAAAAATTTTGGGCTGTGTCATAGGTTGAGCAGCTGCTGCCTGTTGACAAAAGCACGGGAGGGGAAAAATAGCAAACTCTGGCAAAATGCAGATGCTTCAGATTGTAGCCTGGAGACTCTAGTGGTTATTCTTTATTCGGACTCTTGATTGATTTGCTTGCTCATGATTATGATAACTGCTGTTCGGGGCTATTTTGTCAGCCTGATATCAATGAACGAAAGGGCAATTTAATTTTTGAATTATGCATGATACTTATTTTGCTACGAATTAAGATGTTAATTGCTTTCTTTTTTTTTTTAAATAACTTTAAAATTTGATTTCAACAAATAAAAGTTGAAAGAATGGAGGTGATATTAATTTGATGTTTTAATGGAACTTTAACAGATCATTGAAAAATTAAACTAAAATTACATTTCATTCTGTCGCAATTTGAAATCTGAATTTATGCTTAATGTCTTTTTTGAATTTAATCCACACAAATAGGAGGGGGAAAAATGTAAAATAAATGATTATGTTTTTTTCCGAAGTTGATTTTTTTTTAAAAAAGTTGATTATATTTTTAATATTATAACAAAACTTTAAGTGAGGTACTAAATAAAGTTCCTAAGTTTAATACTTTTAAATGACAAAGCTTTATTTTTTAATAATTTTTTAAATATATATTTTCTAAGAAGAATTTTAAAAAAAATAATGAGCACTATTTCATTAATTTTTCTCCTTTGTTTTATAAAGCTAATCAAATTGTGTAGGTAGCTGCTTAGATTGAAATAAGATATACGCAATTTATGATTTTGAAATACATTATATATTTGGCAATAAAAATGACAGATACTATTTCAATTTTGCTTATTATGGAAAAACTGGGAGTTATTTTAAATTTGTTTTATTCACGAATATTTGATAGTTTGTTTAATTATGTAGTTTGCTTAATTATGTAGTTTTCACAAAATGTTTATTAAAATATATTATCATATACTATAACATCATATGATTGCACATATAACATGACACAATCATTACCCAACCATGTCTAAGCATCTAGCCCCATTTTTAGGGTTCTATTTACGACCATGGTAGGAATGCCCTCTAATTTGAATCCTGGTCAGACAGCATGGACAGCGCCTGAGCTGATACCTCTCTTTCCAAACTTCCACGCCATGTGAGAGGAATTTCAGTCACGACAGATTAATCGTGCGCCTTGCTGCTCATACATGCCGGTTGTTTTGTCAGACATCAGAATCGAACTCACTTTCAGCTCTCCAACTGGCGGTATGAGCTCCAACTAGCTCTCCAACAACCAACTGCGCAACCGGAGCAACCATATAACATAACGTCTTACTTTTCATCATTTAATGTAACATAAAGTACCATTTTATGTAAAACCAAAAACATAAAATAGCATGATATATGTTTATACATTTTAAAATTTTGTATAATGAAACAAACTTATGAGTTTAGTTCATGTGCTATGTAGTTTGCCATCCTTTAGATGCCTCCTCCATGGTCTCAACCACGTATGAAATTCTAATTTATAAAATTCACTTTTCCTAAATATTTCATTTTAACGAAATTATACTAATGAATACAAAAGAGCCCCTTATTTTCTCAGTAGGGCTGAAACTTCATTTAACAAACTGTTCATAAACATCTACTTAATAGTCAAATTAATATTTAATTGATTTATTTTACTTTAAAATAATTGTTATTTGACAATTATATTATTTTATTCACTAGGCAATGATAAATAATATTTGAAATTTGTCTCAATATCGTGTACTCGTTGTTTGCTTTTATAATGTCAGACATCGTTATTGTCACACCATAAGTTATCATTTAGTGTTGTATCATACACTACCTTTTTAACCAATAACATATAGAACAAAATCTGGTATATAAAACGAACTTTCTGGATCAGTTTCCAGGAAGTCTACCCACATCAATCTTCAAATGTCTCCGCATGCTCTCTACCCAGCATGAAATTGCCCAAAAAAAGTAGCCATGCAAAACCTTCTTTACTAGACATGGCGTCAAGGATCTCACACATAGCCAACAAAGAAAAACCACCCAACCTAGCACAAAAAGAGTTGGTTTTTCGAACAAGGTGGACACAAGCTGCTCTACAATGGTCAAGCATGGTGTTATTTCTCGCCATGTAATGTCTTCCACAAAGCCTCAATAATCCACGCATTTTAACGTCTATATACCACTACAATGCTCAATTTGCAGGATGCTTTGATACTCTTTAGTAACATACTTCAAATGAAGCCATCAGTTCTCCATGTATTGAAACGCACTGAATCGAAGACCATATTTCACAGAGTCAGACAACCTAACACAAGTTTTAGGTGGTTTCGGTGGTTAGTTATACCTCATCAATGGATATAGAAGACCTAGCTGGGCGGTTTTGGGTCCCACCCCAAGTATATTTTTTTTCGACCCATTCAAGGGACATAATACTGGTGTAACCCTCACGCCCGGTTTTTATATTTCCCCTTTTGTGCTTTTTTTCTTCTTCCAATTCTTATTTTAGTCTTATGACACAGAATTTCGATAGTTGTAGAGGCATGTGATACGACATCCATGTTTGTCGAGGTGAGAAAAATATTACCATTACTTTTAGTTTTTTTTTTTTTTTTTTTTTTTTTTGTGGCAATTGAAAATGACATGCTATAAGAGTTTATTGAACAGAGTTTCTGTAATTTATAGTGCTATTATTTTTTTTAAAAGAGAAATATTTTCCCGACGAGTCATTTTTTTATTTTATGTTCCGCGCATGAAGTAAGAGAAATGTATATTTCTCATTCTTATAAAGATTTAAGTGAACACAAGTCATCATGGACTGGAAAATAAAAATGCATTGTAATCAATATTTTTATTAGAAAAAAACTATTGATTAAAAAATTATACTAACCTTAAATATATCTTCTTAATTTCAGAAATTATCGATAAACTTTATAAAATTATTTTTCGATTTAACGTGGATTGTTGACAAACGATATGTAAAATTAATTATCACTATTAGACATTAACAATTTATGTATTATTGGCATTTAACAGACATGAGAAAAAAATCAATAATTTGTAAAAACAATTCAAAATAAAACTTTTCATCAACTCAAAATGTTTATATGTAGTATATATATTTATAGATAAGATAATTCAGTAAGCATAACATTTATTTTCTGTACTTCTTGAGATTGAGTTTAGACTTCATTAAATGATTTTTGTATCAAAAACTGTTTTATTATTATTATTATTTCATTTATCATTCATGAAAGTTGCCTTTAATAAAAGTTTTTGTGTTGAATGAGTCTATATTGTAATATAAGTTGTTTAAATGAGGTAAATATAGCTATTCGCTTATGTCCATGCCTTAAAAAAAACTATTTAGCTCTAGTTTGTAGTCAATTATTGCAGCGCTATAGGCCTATTAATTAAAAAAATTGAAAACAATTATTTTTTTTCTTCTGAAGATTCATAATAATAATATTATAAACTGATCTTTTTTTTTATTCCATAATCTTCAACGTTTCCTGTTTTGTCGTATGCCCCTCCAAAGTTTTTTTGTTTCATGCTACTAAATTTGCTTTTGATCAAAAAACAGATACAGAATGCAGATAAATAAGCAGTATATACGGAGTTTATGCAGCAGTATTATCCCTACTATAGTTAAAAAGATTTATAATAATACTTTAAAAGAACAAAAGCAGTTTTAAGGATTGCTATTATATCTAAATTTTTCCTCGCCTGGAAATCTTTGATACTAGCTTGCCTTAGATCTATTTTCAGAATTTTGATTTATTTTGACTTTGCTTTATTTTCATAAGAATTAAAAAAATATATAATTACAAAAAAACATTTTCTGAGTTTTGGATATGACTGAGATTCGCAATTTCACTTTTTGGGTAGTTTTCAGCGTAAAGAAAAATAGTGATAAAATATAGAAACAAATTTAATAAAGAATTATAAATTTTTTTTCTTCATAGAGATAATTTGATACAAAAACTATTTCTCCTATTAGTTCTTTTATTTGTTGATTACTATCAGTGGGATAAAAAGACGATACTTGTTTCCTTTTATGATTTAGCTACATTTCTTTAAGAAAAAATCCCAATTCATAAGTTTTTTTTATTCTTAAAATCACATTTTTTAACTGATTTTAGCCTTTATAAATTGAAAAAAAAAAAGAATGAAATAAAATAGAAAAATTAGTAAATCGAGCTTGTTTTGGAGATCAAAAAGTACTTTTATTATTTTTTAAAATACACATTGAGTCTTTATGTACAAAATTTCATAAATAATGTTATCTATGTACCTGAAAACCAACCACTAATCCTGCTGCAATATATATCCGACTATGCGAAAGCGAATTGTTAATAATAGTTATTAATACAAGAAATATGTATTTTAATTCTACTCCAGATTCCAAATTAAGATTATGCAAACTTAATCTTAGGTTGGGTTAAAAATTGAAAAGAGTAATTCCTGTGAATCTTCTCCACTACTCCTAGTTAATTAAAACTTTATCACTGAAGCATTTTCAACAAATGAAATGACCCCAAAAAATGCTTTAAATGTCATTACAAGGACATTCAATGGCTACATTTGATTTTTACGTTCACCTTTATGAAATCTAGGACGGGAAAAGAAAGCATACAAAAGAAGAAGGGAAATTCGTCTTTCCAGCATTTCGATTTCCCATATGGTTGATTGACATGACATATACCTGTCCCCAGTACACTAGAAGTATAGCCTTTGTGCCATGCTTCCAAGTTGCACTTTCAATTTTCGTGGCACTTGTAAAAGCATCAGTTGGGCAACTTTGACGTCATCAAAAGGTGAATTGATGTTACTTCCCCGTGTTATTCATTTTCAAGTAGTTTTGCGGGGGTAGTGACGTCTTGTATTACATCAAAGGAATCATGTAAGCAATTGTAAATATGAAGGTCTTTTCTTGCACGTGAATTGAGCTAAGATTTGTAAGCAATACCTGGTGCCTTGTGAATATATTATGCACAAAAGTTATTCAGTAGTGTTTGCATTGAAAGTTTATTGTTGGATTTTTTTTCCTTACGGAAAAATTCTCTTGGTGACATTTTTCATTGACCGGACATCCTTTTTTTTCCCTTCTAAAAATCAATATTGAAGTTAGATTAATCCAACTTCGGCTCGATTTTTTAAATAAAGATTTTTTTGTTAGCATTTCATCGTCTGTTACCTCACTAGTAATTTTATTTCAGTCTCGCATTCTTTTAACTATTACATTACCTATATACATTCATTTAACTATGTAATTTATACAAATACAACAAATATCAAAATTAGCAAATGCGTGTAGTAGGCTATTCGTTAATGTCCAAAACCAAATAAAACACCAATTTTTGTTTTATTTTTTAAAAAATTCTTTGAGGATTTTCTTTGATTGGTTTTGCTTTTAAAACATTTTTAAAAAAATTAAAATAGTAATTAATATTAGTTTTTTAAAAAAAATAGTAAATATAAATTCGTTTTTTCAAAAAAAATTGAAAAATTCAGGAGGTGGAGCGATAATTTTAAGAAACAAATAAAATTTCTGAAAAAGAATATAATATGACGTCGAACAAACATCACATAGCTCATCGCCGTTTTTAATTTCCCTTTAAATTTTCTATTATATCATATAGATATTAGTTCGATAAAGTGTAACATTTATATGTTACACTTTACAGAAACTTAATTGAAAAACAGACTTAAATTGACAACCTAAATTAATTTTCAGAGTCGAGTTTTAAATTACAAGGACACGGAGGTGAGCATCTTTTTCGCTTTAAACTGTCAATTTGTATATGCATCCTCGACAAAATAAAAATTTTAACAGTAACTTTAAAAAACAAACAGTACATTCTTTTCAGCATTGTGCATCAATATAACTTAATAATAAATTTTAATTCATGACGTATTATACACGACAAATTTACGAACGAACTAATAATATATATACATAATATACAAAAAATAGTGGATAAATAATTTCAAAAACTAATTTTATAACCAAATTTTATCATCTTCATTTTTATTTAATAATTGTTCGTTAAACTTTTACTTTTGTTTCCAAAATGGAAACTTAGAAAAAGATAAATAAACAAAAGAGCAAAGGCAATAAACATTTCGGCGTTACACAAATATTCGCTTTTACGGTAATTTTCTTGCGGCTCATTTAAGGCTTTCTAATTCACTGTAAGAAAGACCATTAAAGATTATGAAAATTTGCATACAGTACGTTGCCATGAAATTCGCACGTGATTAGAGTTAAAGTTATTTAAAAACCCGATATCTCACCAAATTGCCTAATTCGCGTCCATTTCGAAGCTGTAAGAGGTGTAACTGGATCCGTTTACCCGCTAGTTCTCTCATTTATATTCATAACAAGAGGTGTCGCCGCTTTCGATTTGTGACGTCATCAGCATAACTGCTTCCACTTCAGAAATCTTTAAAACTTTTTTTTTTTTATCGTTTGCTACCCAGTTTCGCTCGGAATGGATTTGGCCACATCCCCCTTTCCCTTGAGATGACTTTAGATGGGTGTTTTGGAGGACTAAATTAATAACTTTCGTGCAATTTCACAGCTACCACCCCCCCTTTTCGGGACGATTATTTTTTACCGATCGTAGGGAAACTATCAATTTGTCGTCGTAATGATGTCTCACGGGTATTCCATGGGAGTTTATTATTATGCTTCAGGAATCTCTGAAGTAGGGGTCTTTCCAACGCTTCGAACTTTTCCCCTTTTTTCACTTTGAGGGAGTGTTTGATAAGATCATCTATAACGAGATAGTCCCCCCAGTTCGAATAAAATGAAATAATGAAATAAAAAAGTATCCGCTATCTGAATGGGATCATCACCATTTTGTTGCCGATGAAAAAAATTTGTATATACTTATAATGGACTAAAATAAAGTGCTCAATTTGTTATGCGAGATGAGTTAAGTCAATTGTACATTTTGTGTAAGTTCCCCCTCATATGCGCAATGGGTATTTAAAACATTTTTGTATCAAATTATAGGTCTAAAAATAATATTGTTCTAGAAGGCATCAGAGTGTTTTTTGTATGAGTGGTTATGTGTTGTTCAAAGTTTGATTCTAAGGTACCCAAATTAAAATTTATCACTAAAAAACAATAAAATTAACACATATATACGAATGAAATCGACCGAGTTTATTGCTAACGCAAATATTTATTACATTATAATTATTATATAAGTCACTTCTATTACATTATTAAGGTCTGTTACAATATAATTGACATATAAATATTAAATATATGAATATTAAATATATAAATACATAAATATTGAATATATAATTATTAAATATATACAAGCATATTATTTTTCTAAAAAAAAATCATTTTTCTTCCATCTAAAAATTTATTATGAAAAAAAAAAATTACGAGTTCCGCTTTAAGTAGCTACTAACAATAGCTACCAATTGTTTAAATTTGGAACAATTTTATAATACTTTTCAAAATTACGCATCTTAACAATTTAAGATAGGCATCGTTAATATAAACTTTCGCAAAAGCTTTATTTTTAGAAACAACAAAATTTTAACACACTACTTAATTTTTATTCATCAAAAATCCTTATTTTCCAATACATCACTATAGTACAGAAAACCAAATTATTATAAACATAATATCATGAAAAAAAAGGGCCCAATTACATGACAATAGTTAAATACATTTTCCAGAGCAGATCATGCAGGAAAACGCGGTTGCTCAAAGCAAAAGAGGAGCTAAGAGAAAGCAAACAAAACAAAATGGAAAAAGCAATGTTTGCTGAAAGCGGAACGCCATAAAGGGCAAAGAGAAGAGAGTGTATAAGAGAGTGAGGGACGAAGATAAAAGACAGATTTTGAAGGAGAATTTGAAGGGGAAGCAAATGGCCAGCAAACAAGGGGATTCAACCTCAGGAAAATCTCCCACGATTATGAAAACGTTTTAAAGATCTTTTTTTTAAAAGTTCAATGACGGATCCTTTCTGTCTTTTAATGTAATCAAAAGTTCCATAATTATTTTACTTTTGTTTTGTTTATTCTTTCTTTGACGATAAGTACTTAGAATATTGTTTGAAGCAAAAAGAGCCAACATTAATATTTATTTTCTAGCTATATTGAATTTACTTGAAATATCGTTTGGACGCAAATGGACAACCAATGAAAAGATTCTACCACACGAAAACATTTTATCATTACAAAAACGATTTAATGATTTTTTTTAAAATGTTGAATGGCGGATCATTTCTGACTCTCTTTCAATGTGATCAAAAGTTCCATAATTATTCTACTTTTGTTTTGTTTATTTTTTCTTTGACGATAAGTACCTAAAATATTGTTTGAAGCAAAAAGAGCCAACATTAATATTTATTTTCTAGCTATCTTGAATTTACTTGAAATATCGTTTGGACGCAAATGGACAACCAGTGATAAGATTCTACTGCAAGAAAATATTCCATGATTACGAAAACGCTCGAATGATTTTTTTTTTAATGTTCAATGGCGGATCTTTTTTAACTCTCTTTTAATGTAATCAAAAGTTCCATAATTATTTTATTTCTGTTTTGTTTATTCTTTCTTTGATGATTAGTATCTTAAATATTCCTTGAAGCAAAAAGAGCCAAAATTAATCTTTATTTTATAACAATTTTGAATATCTTAGAATATCGTTAGGACGCAAATGTCCTACCAATGAAAAAATTTAAGCTCAAGAAAATCTTCCACGATTACGAAAACGTTTTAAGGATCCTTTTTTTAATGTTCAATGATGGATCCCTTTTAACTGTCTCTTGATAAAATCAAGAGTTCCATATTTGTTTTCGTTTTGTTTTGTTGGTTCTTTCTTTGATGATAAGTACCTTAAATATTTTTTGATGTAAAAAGAGTCACAATTAATCTTTATTTTATTACCAATTTGAATTTATTCAGAATATAGTTTGAATGCAAATGGCTAACCAATGAAGGGATTCAACTCCAAGAAAATCTTTCCCAATTATGAAAACCTTTTAAGAACCACTTTTTAAAGTTCACTAACGGATCCTGTCTAGCAGGTTTTTGATGAAATCAAAAGTTTCAAAATTGTCATTTAATCTTTTCTTATTCTTACTTTGATGATGAATTTTTAAGCAACCGTTTGAAGTAAAATATTCCAGCCATGAAGAAGTATACTTAATATATCTTTTAGAAGCTAATGGTCAACAAACAAGGGGAATAAACTACAGTAAAATATTTTACGATTATGGAAGCTTTTTTAGGACCATATTCATGTTTCATCATTTTGACGATACCAAAAATTCTGTAATTATTTTTTTTCCATTCTTACTTTGATGAGTTCATTAAATATCGTTTGAATTTAAAAAAAAATTAAAATTAATAAATAAAGAAGGAGAAAAAGTCATAGTTAATCTTTATTTTATTTCAATTTTAACGTTGTGAATTTCGTATCGTTTGAAAATATTGCTTTAAAATAGAAATTGCATTTTATAAAGTTGTTTGAACGTATGTTTGTAGATATTTCTGAAATTATTCAATATTTTGTACAAAAATATTCTAGATGCTGTAAGAGGTGTAACTGGATCCNCTAACGTTGCCATTCGGGGAGTTGTAATGAGGCTTTTTTTTGGTGCCGTGTAAGAGAAATATATATATAGATTTTGTACAAAAATATTCTAGATTTATTTATTTTCAGTAGTGACGTCTCGATAGTTTCTAGCAACAGAGTTGTTTATTGTTTCCAATAGTAGGCAGAACGCCTATTTATAAAATCCCTGAAAGAAAAAATTATTTTTTCTCCTAGGAAATTATTTAAGCTTACTGAGAAAAGTATTAAGTTTAATTTGTATGCATGGATAGTTCTAAAAATAAAATCTCAAACTACTTCTTTGATATTTCTATAAATCTTCAAAGGAAATAAATCCTTAGATTTGAAAATGGTGTAAAAGTCACTCATCACAAAAAATCTTTGCATTGTAAGATATTTCATAAGTGCTTATGTTTGACATTTTAAAAATAAAATGAAACTTTTTTTAATCCAAATAAAAAAAATTATTTTAAAATTCCAAAATCGTAATCCACAAAATTCTCAAAGCTAATAAACGCCTTTTTGCCTCATGAAAATATCGATGAAAACACTAACTAAAAATATATTATTTGAAAATGAAATAAAATATCACAAGTATTTTTGTTAAAGTAATGTAATCATCAAAAAATAAAATCACGTTTGTTTTTGTTTTAATGAAAAGGTTTTCATTTAAGATACTAAAATCATAGTCTACGCAATACTGTAAATAAACTTGCTCATGTATTATATGAAAATACTGCGGGAAAATTCTTTATTCTTAAAAAATGTACAGTGAGCCCCCACCCCCCCAAAAAAAATTAGCAAAAAAATTATTATGTGGCCTGAAATATGCTAATTAATTAGTATAGACGGTATTTTAAGTAAAGAAATCATACTCAAAAACATACTTTCCCTGAATAAACATGAAGTATGGTAACTCCTAAAGTATGGGGGGTAACAATCTAGGAAATATGGTCTCTATACTTTGGTCAGGAGTCTCTCTTTGAAAGGGATAATCTTAGTTAAGTAAAACAAGGAAAGACAGTACGCATAGCGGAAGAAGGAGTACAGTACAGCTATTCCAGGTACTTTTTCAAGAGAAAAAAGTGCAGTTTGTACTTGAATGAGCAAGTGGATTGCTGCGAGCGTCAAGCATATATCGTAGCCAATTCGTTTTGTTTTCTCAAAGTATGTGCTTGTATCTTCTTCATGATTTTCTATAGGATGCAAGTAGCATAAAATATTTCAAAATTAAGAGATTTTTCACAAGCTATGAACCTTGATTAACACAGCGTAAACTATGTCCTTCTACATTATGGGCTGTGCAATCTCTCCTGCCAAGGGGAGAGTAATCTCGTCTGTTACTTGGAACACTGGTTCTATGCTAGGAGAAATGGAGAATAGCTCCTTTGCTAGAAGAGATGGGTATCATTTCTGTTCTGAGAGACATTATGTAGTGTTCTGAGCAGCAAAAAAAAAGAGACTGACAAAGAATGGAAACTTTTCAAAGTTCACCAATCCATCTAAGTAAAACTAATCCATCTAACCAAAAAATTTTATGATTCCTTAATTTTTTGCCTTATTATTAAATTTGTTTCATTTTTCTCGTTTCTTTAATATAAATGTTGATTAGGTAGAAATAATTGCTCCTAATACTAAGATATTTGCTTGCAAAAACCTTATAACAGTTGCATTGCAACATTTCAACGCATTCCATGCCATTACAGCATTTCTTGCATAATTATCTCTTCTACTTTATAAGGACAGATTCCTCAAGAGAACTTTCTTCTATTTAATACCATTCTGTTGTTTAAAATTAAAGCATAACGTCAAAATAATAATAAAACTGTACGCAAAACCTATGTGGTCAATACTTAATAATGGTTCGTTTTGCAAAAAAGCTAATATGTACCATTTTTAAAATTATTTTGTTTTGTGTGCAAACTCTCCTAGCTTTTCCTTAAATGAAATTTTAAAATAAAATAAAATATTTTTATCTAGCTTGATGAAAATATCTGCTAAGAAACTAGTTAAAATTAAACTTTAGTTTATTTTCTTTAAAAAGTTTATAATCAAAATATCTTAATTATAGTCTTCTTGACAGCAAATAAATCTTGCTCTTCTAGCATTACGGATCTGAGGTAACAGTATTTATTTCTAAAAAGTGCATAAGCTTTAATATTTAACCTAATCTTTTTTTGGGGGCAGTAGACGCTGATTGAGTCTGATACAAAGTTGTCCGAAAAATAGTGAAGGAGAAAAAATATCAAAATAAGTATGAAGTTCAAGAAATTTTCACAGCAGGATGCATGTCTTCTATTTAGTACACCGCGGTGTCATCACAAACAATTCATTCAGAATTCGGCTTGGGGACGAACTACAAGCGAACTTCGGTCCGATTTTTTTGGCATTATCTCACCCTCTCTCCTTTTCTATGGCCCATTGTCAAGGGACCATTTGAAGAGGAGTATGGGTGCCCACAAAAAGGGCCCCTCAGAATCCTCTTGTGACTGTTCATTGCGACGTCACTTGGGGGTATACCAGACATCAATAGTTGTTACGATTGAGTTCAGAAGTTTGCATAAGGATCGAAGTATATCTATGATTTTCTTTGATGATGGAACTAGGGGGTTTGGAGGTTAAAGAAAAAGGAACTTTTCTTCAATTCTGGCAACTGCCAAGTGTCAGTCAAGTACTGCTTGAATTGACTATTACAACAGGCTTCGTAAATTGCGCTCTTTTTTCATGGCGAAGGTTAGTTTCTTTAGGAAAAAAAAAAAAGCTTGTGTGAGATAAACTTTTTTTTTTTATGGGAATATAGCTCGATAAATTTGGATGAAATATACTGGACGAAGAGAAAAAGTTTTATTTATAAATGTAAAGATTTAAGTGTTAAAACTTACAGCATTAGTACGCCATATCCATTTAAATATATTACAGATGCTTTGAAGTTTGATAATTTCATGTATAATCCATTTTAAGCGTTTTCGCTTTTTTTTTAAATTACTAAATTGGGAAATATGAAATTTGGGAATTCAATTATCTTTGATTGGAAAAATATAAACAGAGGAGAGATTCCATATTTATTTATAGTTATATTTTATAAATATTTTAATTGACTCTAAAGTATAAGTCACAGGCAACGGTTAGTTATCATTATGATAATGATGGCCACTTTGATCAGCCTACGAAGGAACAGAGAATACAATGGTATTGGTCCTCGTAAAACTGTTTTACCTTTAAGTTCTGTCCTATTGAATTCATGCGTAGGTCGCCAAATTGCCCAAGTAGTGGAGCCATAACCTCTGCAGAGGATCAAAATTGTGATGGCATGTCTTCGGAAGCTTCGTAGACCGTCGCCAATAGCCCATTGTGCAGACCCAATTCTGAATTTTGAGCTTCAAATGATGAGACAATTGACTATATTAAATTATAATATCTGAAGTAATAATCATAACTTTTTGTATGCTAACTAACAGGAAGAAGAAAAAAACTCAATAATACACTTATCTTAAAGTTAATATTTGCCTAATTTGGATAATAATCTTTGATTTTGTTGCTAGTTGAACTTTTCATTTATTTATATTTATTAGTAAATCTACTTATTAAATCATATTTATAAATAAATAATTGAATCGAACTCATTTTTATAATTTATTTTTATAATTTATTTAATAAATTAAAACATCTAAAATAAAGTATAAATAAAAGGGAGAAGGGCAGAGAATAGGAAACAAAAATATCTTTCTATCTTGTAAGTTGTCCCCTTTCTAAATTCACATTGAGAATTAAATGATAATGATTTTTTTTCGTACTAGAGTTAGTTTCTTAGATAATGAAAATTTTACCCTTTTTTTTTCTTTAGAAAAAAAGAAGGTTAATAGAAATATAATGTAAATAATCTTTTATTACCTCTACCTACTGTTGTAACATGTAAATTTATGTTTTATCACTTTCCTGAAATTTAGCATTATTTAATCTATATATATTTTTCTTGTTTTCATTCAAATACTTTAAGAACAGTTAATATTCAGACAGAACTTGAAATTATTTTACGGTAAATGTTTGCGTTATTAAGTTTCCTTACTTTCCGAAGTTTTTTTTTGCTAACTTTTTCAAAATTGTGTATTTAAAAAATCTAAGATTAGATTAAAACGTAGTACTATATTAATTTTACATAAAATTCTCCTTTTTAAACTGTTTTCATTTCCGAAAGATTGTTTGTTTGCTATTTTATAGCTTTTATTAATTTAAGTAATATTTAAAAATACTTTTACTTTAATCATTCAGATTCTAATCTCAAAGCATTCTTCATTCTAAGTTTATGAGCTGTTAAATATACTGGCAAACAAAGAAACATAAGTTAAAAAGTAAATTGAAGAGATATCAATTATTTTAAAAGATAAAATTATGAAACAAATAAACGTGAGGCAAATATTTTTGTAATATTTAAGGCAAGGGCAATTTCTTCGTATATTAAACTTTTAAATAGTTTGCTAAACTTTTTCATTTTAAAAATGAGAAAAAATTTGTTATTCATACGGTTCAATAAATTGTTTACATCTGAAGTTAAAGAACTCCTTTTTAGCTAAGTATAAATTAATACAATAGTTTTCTATTTATTTACCAATTAGACCGCACTTTAAAGACGGTACTTTCTTTAGGATATGACGAATCAGAGATAGCCAGTATAAAGAATTAGATTATATTTCACATCTACATAAAATATTTATAAAATTAAAAAATAAATTTAAAGCAAAATATTTGTAAGTCATTTTTTTAGCAATAAAACAGTGTTTAAAACCCTTGCGATACGTATTTTTCTTCGTTTTAAGTCATTAATGAATTATATATTAATTCTTGCGTACTGATGATGCATTCCAAAAACTATGTCTACAGAATATTAGAATATTAAAACAAACACCATATTCGTTTCCAAGTTTATTATGTCAAATTTTATTTTAAAGAACTCACGCTGTAATTTGAAATGTTTGAATCTTTATTTTTCGAGATTTAAAAAGACGTCCCTTTTAAAAAGTTTTGTTTGTTAGAACTTTCTATAAAATAATTCAAATATATCAATTTATAACAATTTGTTTAAATCTATGTGAATCATGCGTACACTTTGATTACACTTTTTTTATTTGCATTTAAATATATGATGCAATCTATATGAATAAAACAGAATGCTAGAATGATTATGCATATGTGTATGTACCTTTACAAATTATGACCCTCAATTCCGAACTGATCCATACCAAATTTGATGTTCGAAGACACGGCGGGCCTAACTGTTTACTTCCTAATTAAATTCTTTTGACGACTGCTTCACGTGATATATCCCATCGATGGAGTTTCAAAAATATTTTATTCAAAAATATCTTTATTTAATTAAAAATGGTTTTTCACTGGACCCGTATCAAGCAAGATCAGCATTGATAATGTCATACCTGTAAATGACGTAGTATGAGCATTTCGATCCTGACTGGCTGTTGAAACGTGGCATTTGTTTACGTTAGCAATTGCTCTTTCCATTCTATTTCGAGTAAGCCAACCCCGTTAAGTATCAATTCTCTTAAGTGACATATTCTATATTCTTATACAAAGATTCTTTCACAATGATTTCAATTATTTGTATTTCTTAACACAAAGACCATGAAGTCATGTAGAACACAAACTAATTATGCATCGAAGTTGTCAGGTACAAGAACAAAAATATGTAATAAAAAAAAACAAATAATAAATCTAAGTTAGGTAAAAAGCGTAGATGCGAAAGAATTACATTTCAATAAATGCGATGTGCGATATGGCACTGTATTTAATTAATTCCACGTTAATTAACATTCTAACTTAAGTGGAAAAATTTAGCTCAACGTAAGCACGACATTTTGCCCATGAACAATCAGCTGGTGCTTACGTCATAGGTCACATGTGTGGGTATCTGTGATCTTCTTCTTGAAGTGCAGGTACCCAATTCTACGTGTCCTCAGCGAATTAGGATTTTGGAAGACTTATCAAATCACGTGTATATTTTGCAATGAAAATATATTTATAAAAACTTTATAAACTTTCAGCTGTAAAATAAATAAATGAAATAAAAATAATTCGCAAAAAGCCAATTCATAACAAAAATTGTGATTGAGGCTAATTTTTGCAATCAGTGGTTGAAAAATAATAAAGTATAAATGTGTAAATGTAAATATGTAAAGTGACATTTGGTACGTTAAATTTGCAAATAATTTTTTCTTTATAAAATTAACTATGTTATGGATTGGAAAGGATATAGAAAGAGACAATAAACAACGAAAAATAAAATTTTGTAGTAAGCACCAATTTAGCAAATAATTTGCAGTAGGGCCTAAGACTAGTTGTAGTATTATGACAATTGTTCAAAAAATAAGGGATTATAAAAATATTAATGACGTTAGTTATTATTGTAATACTCCATTTTCGAGGACAGAAAGAATATATTGAATCTATATATAGAATTGAATCGATATTATCGAAAGAATATATCGACAATATATTGAAGTGGCTCGTAGAGAGTCTATGGGGAAACGGATGCTTGAGAAACAAAAAATTTTATTCTTTCAATTTTGGAAGCTATTAAAAATTTTTATGCTTTTCCAATAAATTAACAATTTAAGATTAGGGTCTAGATCAGTTTCTTCTGAACAGTACAGCATAATATAGTTTATCTCTTAAAAATACTATAAAGTATCATCATAAATTATGAATGAGTTAATTTCGTTTTTTTTTTCTTTTTTTCTTTCTAAAACTTCATTTGAAATTTACCATCATTGTCTATTTGCTCTACGTTTTACGGGTCATATTTTCAATGACTGATATTCTGTAGGGATAGTACATTTGTTATTGTTTATCAATATTTTTTAACAGTGTTTGCTTTCACTTAACATTGTTAATGTTCAAAGCAATTACCAATTAAGAACACATAATTTTTACCGTCAGTAACTATACTCTGATAATGT
Organism: Parasteatoda tepidariorum; assembly: GCF_043381705.1. Lineage (NCBI taxonomy): Eukaryota > Metazoa > Arthropoda > Arachnida > Araneae > Theridiidae > Parasteatoda > Parasteatoda tepidariorum. The sequence continues at coordinate 63,158,427 of NC_092208.1, forward strand.
AGTGATTGCACACTCAGAAAAAAAAATTATGATTAAAACTACCCGAATAATGTTAAATTTACCTTGTTTCTGGTTCTATGGGAACAAAGCTCAGTAATTTGTACCGAAGCAGCTAAAATGAGTTTGGTAAAACTGGTAATAAAATGTGGCTTTTATAATAAGTGATAAAATTTGGTAAATGTGGTAACATTTGGTAATTTTATCGTGATATCTTAGAGCATGTCATAAAAAACACTTATTTGGTTAATTTTTCTTTTCAATTTTATATTTTTTACTAAATGTCTGTTAATAAGGACTACAATTTTGAGAATAAGAATTTCTAGTACACCGTCACGATAAGAAAACAAAAATTACCAAATGAATAGTTTTATTAACCATCCTTCCGAATTTTTTTTCCATCAAGATGTCCTTACCATACCGTACTTAAAATTTAATAAATTTTTTTCTTCTCTGCGTACATTTATAATTGTTCTATAATTTAGTTGTAGTACTCAAATGATAGCTAGTTCTCAAAAATTATTTTTATGCGACTATGACCCGCTTCAAACAAATTAAAGGAGATGAATACAGAAGAACAAATATGTTGTTATTTGCTTCTAATGAAATATTGTCCATTGAAAATAATTAGTTGCGTTTATATTAATTACGTTTCGAATCAAATACGATGAAAAATTCTGGAACACCTTGCGGAACGAAGAAGCGTTGGCATCGGCACCCCAACTGAGCACCCTATCCATCGGGCTTTACCGCCACATTCGTCCTCCGCGATCCCTACAAGGGGGATGCTTTTAGGATTCGGAATCACCCGGATGGCTTCATGATAAGCGAGCATTTGTTAAAATAGAAAAAAGAAAAGAAAAAAACATATTGAGTTAATTGGCCGTAATGCGAGTCTGTTTATTATTAAATGATAGGAATATCAAGTCATGAATAGTTTCAAATAGAATAATTTTCAAATACAATTTTAAATAGAATAATTTTCAAAAAGAATTTTAGAAATTATACATAGAAACAAATTCTAGTAAAACTACCGTACATTAAGGAAAGGACATTTTTTGGGAGAAAAAAAAACCCATGCTCTGGTAATAAAACTAAAATATACGGTATTTAAACTAACCATTTGGTAATTTTTCCAGGTTTACCAGAAATTTTGGCTTGGTAAGGGTTTACCTGAAATTCTGGTTTTTATAATTAGAGTTCTCATTACCACACATTTAGTAAGTAGTACAAAACTGAAAAATAAATTTAACCGTATAAATGGTTTTTTTGACATGCTCTAAAGTATCATGCAGCTCTAAAGTTACATGATAAAATTTTTGAATTTTGACACATTTATTTTATCTCACATAAGCCATATTTTATTGACAATTTTATCAAAATCATCACCAAAGTGCTTCTGTAAAAATTACCGAGCATTATGGTACTCCCATAGAGACAGAAACATAGTTAATTTTTAGCATATTCAGATAGTTTTAACCAGAAATTTTTCGCAGTGCATCAGACAGACGTCAATTAATAGGATATATTTAATAGGAATTATTCCAATTGGATTTAAATATAGGAAATTATTTGATATAATTTTTATAACAGCTTAAGATTACTAACTATTAATTTTGAGGTGTATTACCTTTTCACAGCTTTAGAGACTTCTATGCTCTATTTAATAGGGCAAACTAATTTAGATGAAAAGTATGCTGGCATTTAAAAAGGTGTGTGACGCTCAAAATTTGAGTTACAAAACTAATGTAATAGTTATTAATTCGTGTTACAGGAATGTTTGATTGAAATAACGTCATCGTAATGTTTGATAATAATTTCACTTATAACATTTTGATAATGAAGACTAATTTAATATTTTTCTTTGTTTTATATTATAATTGGAGAATACGTTTGCTGTTCAAAATGCATCTTAACGAAAATTGATTAACAAATCTTATAACACACAATTTTGCAAAAATACCTTTTTCTAAATTTATTGCTTTGTACTAAATTTGTTCATCATCGACTTTTTATTTATGTTGTTGAACTTCGTGTTTTTAACAAATACGAGATTATCCGTCGCATTTAATTTTAAAACAGTTTGTTTTTCCTTGCGAAAATTTATAGGCAATCTATAAAATATTATTAATATAATAAATTTTGCCACTGATGACGGTGGCATAATTATTTTTTCTAAGTTTTCAGCAAAAAAAAAAAAAAAAAATTCAAGTAAAATTCAAATAAAAACCATTGTTTCTGTTTTTAAACTCAAAGAATTCATTCCAAAGTTCTTTGAGTTAAAAGAAACTCTTTTCAAACTTTAAGATTTCTTATTTTAAACTTTTATTTTTGAAATAATGCTTGTCTGAAATGTTAAAAATTTTGACGAATTAATTGTCATCAAATGAAAAGCATTTTGAAAAACAATTGAAAAATTATGCATGTTATGCCTAACCTCATGATAATTAAGTTAAAAATTCTTATTTCTTTGTTGTATAAATAAAATGCTTAAACAAAAAATGAAAATCAAAATTATACTTAGTAATCTTTCAGTATAAAATCGGTTCAGCATTAATGATATAAATTTTACAGGAGAAACAACATGAGATATAATTTAAAATGTTGTTCAAAGGAAAATAATTGTCGTATGAAATTTCTAGATACTCAAAGAAAATCTATTTCAAAGTTCTTTCGATTATATAAAAAATGGCATAAAGTTTCAATGTAACTACTTATGAACTTAAAGAATTCAAAAGGTAAACAATATTACTCTAAGCTTACTAGTTACCCACGAACTTAAAATTGGTAAACAAAGTACAATTAGGTAACAAACAATGTATCTTTATTCGAATTTAAAATCAAAACATTTCAATTAAATATAAATAATACTATTGAAGTGTAGCATTTTTCGGGAAAAAAAATCCTTAATTTTCTCATAAAATAGTAACAAATCTTTCTAATTGGAACAACAACAAAAAAATAAATAAAAAAATAAATGAATGCCTTCGAATTTTTTTATTGAAATTCAACACTTTAACTAAAACAGTTAAAAAAAAATGTTCTATAGTTTATAGTTTAAAATGTATTCCATATTTTGAATTTAAATGTTTCATAAATATAAACAAAAATACAAATCTATAATAGGCACCTATTTCTTAATCACATTCTTTTGGTAAGAATTTTGAAAAACATGTCCACAATACGCACACAATTTTCATACCATTTCTAACAATTCAAAAACCTATCCTCAACCCTTTTACTAGGACTCACCATTCATTTCCTTTATATTCCAGTGGTTCTGACCTTTAGCAAAAGAGCAACGCATCGGCGTTAACAGACGAGGGCACTTAACTTGAAGTGGGCCGCCCAGTTCTTGAAAACCCGCAGAGATGCTTTTAAACGGGAGGGGGGTCAGTTTAGGTTTGCATTAGCAGAAAAGTACAATAGCGAAGCATGTTTTCCCACCAGAAGAGTACAATGTTTTCTTTGCAAGAAAAAAAAAAAGAAGGCAGACAGGGTTTGATGTGAAGTCCGAATAAGCTATTTTGAAATAACTATTAAGAACAGCAGACACTATTTATTAGGAATTAAATTCTGATTATAGGTAAAGAATAATGCATATCTCAGTACTAAAATATAATAAAAAATTTTGTGCTTAAATAATAAGATATTACGTTTTATGAAAATAAAATTAAGTTTCAATTTCCACTAATATCAGATTGATCAGCTTTAAAAAATAATAAAGATAATCTTTAATGTTTAGAATATAAAGGCAATTTATCTGTATAATAAATAAAATAAGTCTTGAAATTTCCTTCAATTCGGATAAGCAGGCCAAAAATGGGCTAGATTCAGATAGCCATGGAATATAGTAGATAAAGTTTATTAAGAATCGAATTTTGACTAAACAACGAATTGAATTATAGGATTGATAAAAAGCAAATTTGAAATTTTTTTTATCGAAACAAAAAATATATTACTTTTTAAAGAAACAAAATAGGCTCTATTTTCAACCAATATCAGATTAATTAGCTTTAAAAAGTGATAATTTAAAGAAAATCGTTTAATAATTTTTTAGAAAACCAATGATATTTATTGGTATCATCAATGAAATATGACATGAAATTTCTTTAGACTTGGATAAAGTCCAAATGTGCTAGTTTCAAATAGATTTGAATATAAATTTATTAAAAATCAAATTTTGATTAGGTAAAAGATAGAACCAAAACTTGAAAACGAAGTAAAACTGAAATTTTTTCTCAAAACAAAATTATATAAAGTAAAAAATTGGTTAAAATATTTACGATTACCTAATTGAATGGTTCAAAAAATTTATAAGGAAAAAATTCTTTTTACAATTTTTCAAAAAAGAGTGAAATTATGTTTTACCAAATGTTGTCTTCAGTAATGAATTTTAACTTAAGCTTAAAAAGTTTTGACTAATTTGTGAATTTTTTAATGTTTCGAAATTGATTTACAGATAAGAGGTGTTATTATTATTTGTTTTTCGTAAAATAAAAATGCTAAGCTCCACCTGAACCCATATATGCTATTTTTTTCTTAATACGAAATCTTTAGTTGAAACGCAATGTGGAAAATTACGTTAATTAAACGAAACTGTTAAGTTTATGAATGTATTATGGTAGCTGTAAATATGCTATAATTAATTTTACTTAACTTTGAAGAAAAGATATGCCTTTTTATAAGCAGCTTTTTGATACTTTACTGCATATTAAACTTCATTTTCACACATTTAATTCAATACACTACTTTTCAACATATTCATTCACTAGGCTGCATGATTCTGAAATGATTTTTTTAAAACTAATCTCTAAATGTTTTCTTCCCAAAATAAATTCAAAATTTTAATTTTGGTATTTTTAACACATTTAATTCAATACACTACTTTTCAACATATTCATGCACTAGGCTGCATGATTCTGAAATAGTTTTTTAAAACTGAACTCTAAATGTTTTCTTGCTAAAATAAATTCAAAATTTTAATTTCGGTATTTTTAACACATTTAATTCGATACTCTACTTTTCAACCTATTCATTCACTAGGTTGTTCCGTTCTGAAATGATTTCTCTGAAACTAATTTCTAAATTCAATTTCGGCATCCCAAAATTGAAATTTTTAATTTTGGGAAGAAAAAATAATTGAATCTCTAAATTAAAATAATAATAATAATTAAATCGCAAAAATAAAAAAGTCACTGCACTAAATTTCTTGAAATAAGTAAACGTAAAAAAAATTAAATGAAAATGTACAATGTGTAAAAACATTTACACCGTAGAAGCACAGATACATAATTTGTAGAATATGAAATATGTAGAAGCTAAGTAGTGATAAGTAGGTACTTATTACAAATGCGTATTAATAAGACATAGTTAAATCTTATTTTAACTTCCTTCTCTCTACGTAAAACAGAGAGATAGCACTAAAAAGTAACCTATAAAACATTTCTATAAAATTAATTAAGAAGTAAAGAAAGAAGTATTGATAAGCAATTTGAAGAATAAGCAGGAATTATAACTATAAGTAAGTACTTATTAGAAACTCGTATTAATGAGACGGATTTAAATCTTATGATAATTATCTTGCTATTTTTGATGTAAAACAGAAAAGTAGCTGTAATAAAAAGAATTTAAAATCTTTTTTATTAAATAAAAAAAAGAAAAACTTTTTAAATTTTTTTAAGTGCATACCGAGTAAACATTAATAGGCATTAAAAACTTTTTTTGATTGTAGAACTTATGTAGTTTCTTAAAAATATTTTCTTGAAAACGTATAAAAATAATTTTTTTATGAAAAAAAATTATATTTGTATGGTATCTGTAAGCAAGATTTAAGTGCATATTTAAATATAAAATTAAATTCGATTAGAATTAAGATAACTTACCTGTATATAATGGGGTAGGGGTGAGCAGTTGTAATATGGTACATTATACAGCATACTGATGAGTGACTTTAGTTTTTACTTGAAAAATTTCAAATATTCAACTCTGTCCACATTTAGCATTAGCATTTTTTCTCTGTTTTAAACTCAAAAAGCTTTTTTATTTAATACCAAGAAAATTTGGATCATTTTGTTTAATAAGTTTACTAAATCAAGAAAAACACTTTTAAACTAGGTATTCTACATTAGTCCTGATGTTCAGCAATTCGTTGGTGGGTTCATTGTAGAGTATACGAAAATCAACTAAAGGAGGGCGCTGATGTAAGGTTGCCGCCTTATCACTCCTCCCATTGGTTGAATTAGGAGGTAGGTTGCCATGGTTACGCATCATCTTTCTGGACTGCATTGATGGAAATATAAAAAGAATTTTTTTCTTTAGGTAGAAAGAAAGGTATGGTAATAAATGTTCATAAGAATTGGTTAATGAAGCTTTTTACTGTCGATATAATTTGATAGAAACAAATGAAATTTTTTGTGGTGTTATCATGAAAAAAACTTTACAAAAAATTTCAAACTAACAATATTTATTCATTAATTAATTTATTTATTTTTAAGTGTGTTGATTTTATTTTTTATTGTTTTCCTGAAGAAGAAATTGGTGATTTTTTTCGTTTTTGTTGTGGAGTTATATTTGTGAAACCGCAAATTTGATAAACAAAAGAACAAAATACAAATCGAATGATAGAATATAACAATTCAAATACTTTAATGATTTTATTTCTAAGCTTGAGTTTAATTTTTATAGCTTACATTTTCAATGAAATTTTTTAGTACAAGCACATCCATTTAATGAATGTGGAAAATTTTATTTTATCATTCGTAAAATTATTGCATTTAAAGGAATTTGCTAAACTTTCAATTTTTATTCTTCATTTTTTCTTTTATTCCTTCAATTTTGAATCAATATTTTTAAATTAATTCATTTTCGGACACTTTCCTAGTATCTAAACAATTAAATGGAAGAAAAAAATGTGAATATACACTTTTCGTCTACATTTAATTTTTTTTTCTATCAAAGTTTCATACCATTCTAATTCAGAACTAAAAAATACGATGTCAAAATGGATTACGTAGAAGAGTTGTAGATTATATTATATCGATTGGCTTAAAATAGTGCACTGTCAGAATTTTCATTCTAAAATTACGGTAAAATAACCGACCGTCGATAAAATTAACAATAGAGTTTACTGTTAGGAACGTTTCTTTACCGTACAGTTTTAAAACCATTTATAACTGGCATGATTAAAATATCATGAATACAAAACTATACTGTACGCCTATACGGTTATAACAACTAACTATATAACAACTATACGGTTTTGGAAGTATTTACAACTCATATGGTTTTAAACCATGAAAATGAAAATTACTTTACATTGGAGTTAGGCTTTGAGCCAGGTAATGGACATTGGAGTTTGGATGACGTTGAAATGCGTTAAATGAACAGTGGAATGTGGCTTAATTAGTTTCTCTGGGGATGCCATATGTCTTAAGAAAAGGGAAACTCTTAACTTTTTTGTATTAAGCAGGTGCTGTCTTCTATGCGTGAATTAGAGTTTTGTCTTCTAAATGTCCTGAGTCACCAATTGGAGAGTGCAGGACACTGGGAAGTATTGAAGGAATGAAAGAAGTATTGTAATGACAACACTAGGATTCGAATCCCTATTATTTTCATTGGTCATGATTCTGCCAGATCTTCCCTCTCGACTATAGTATGTACCAACTAAGAAGCTGCATAAGGTGGACCTAATTTGTGCGGATAAAATTGTAGTTGTGCAACCGTATTAGGTGGAAGCAGTCAATAAATGTAGTTAGCGCAGTTGTTCTCGCGGTTTGAATGCCATATTTTTTACGGTTATTTGCTGTTTTTAATGAATATGGTAAAATAACAATTAAATAAACTGTTACTTAACAATAATTTCCTCGAAATTTCTAACAGTATGGAAGTAGGAATCGAAGGTGAGACAATTTTCAAGAAAATATTCTTCACAATTTTAGAGTGTTACATTATTATAAGCTTATGAACAATAGCTTGTTATATTTTAACAAATTTAAGAATTACACAGATTTAACGGCAAATATTAAAATATTAAATTTGTAAATTAATATTGCATCTCCTCCTGAATGAGAGTATAAGGATTTGAGACTAAATGATTAGAAGTAAAAAGAGATAGTCTCGTGTTATGGAAATCGTAAAGGCTTAACACTTGAGGTTTTAGTATTAGAACGGGAAAGGTTTTGACTTCTTAAAATTTTCAAATAGCGTGTGGTTTGAAGAGATCATGCATGAAACATGAGTTTTTATTTAATAAAGCTTATTATTTTATTGAAGACTTTATTGCAATGAGAGGGTTATTACTTTATTGCAATGAGAAGATGAAAGTGCTATTTTATAACAGACAAGTCTTATGTGTGTTAAAATGCATACACAATTTCCAAACATATGCTTAAAAATAAAGACAGCGTGCTATTTTAGTGTTTATAGTGCTTCATGAAATTATATTCTCTACAGGGTGAAAAAAAATCTGTTAAAATTACCAAACTGTATTGTAATGATATTTTTGAAGAAGAAAAGAAAGCACTATTCTGGATAATAAAATAAAAATATACTGTATTTAAACAGGTAATTTGGTAATTTCTACGTTCATATAGTAATCGCACTTCGGAAATTTCCATTTTTCAAAATTATAGTTCTCTTTGTCACTCATTTAGTCAAAATCTAAGCTATGTAATAACCTAACTAAGGTATCATGACAAAATTATGAAATATTATCAGGTTTACAAAATTTTATGACACATTAGTACCAATATTATTGTTAATTTTACCAAAATCATTACCAAAGAGCTCCGGTAATAATTACCGAGAGTTAGTTAGAGGCACGCTAAATTTTACCATATTCTGGTACTTTTGTCCATTGTTTTTTTCTAAATGCAGAAATAGGAAAAAATTTGGGTGTACGTGAATAGTTCCGTTACTGAAATCTTGTACATCTATTTTACCATTTCTGCTAAAGGACAAACAGGGAGTTATATAATTCTTTAACGTATATTTTTAGAATCCCTATCCTGTGAAATTAAAACATGCAAGTTAAAGGTCAAAATTGAATACTCAAGGGGAAAAAATACTGAAATTCATGGAATCACTTCTAAAAAAGGGGCAACGAAGCATCAAAATCAGTTAAATTGCCTGATGATTAAAATAATTGTTATCAAACTAGTATTTTATTTAACTTTTTAAACTTATAACTGCAATTATTATAAGGAATTAGTTGAGACTATTTTATTGAAACAACACAATTGGAGTACTAAATGCTAAAATTAATAGGCATTCCAGTTGGTATTTTTGTTTTCTTTTAAAATATATAGATGTGATCATTAATATAAATTTATCAATATCATTTTGTTTGAAACTAAATATTTTGAGTGCCAAGTGGTAAAAAAATAGTTAAAGGGATATTTTTTATTTGCCTTAAATTATGCAACTGCCATTGTTACCATAAATTCATCTAAGTTAATAGAGGGTTAACTTAATGTTAGATATTTTAAAAGCTAAATTATGCGAAAAGAATGCAAATTATGTAATGTTAAATATTTTGTGATCTTCCTGAACTATTTATCCTTATTGATAACTATCATTTTGATTAAAACTACATAATTTGGGTATTCGCTGATAAAATAATTGGTATTGAAAATGTAATTTTTGTTATCTTTTAAACTTTATAGCTGTTATCATTAGCATAAATTCATCAGTATCATTTTGCCTGAAACTGCATATTTTGAGTACCAAATGGTAAAAAAAAAATTTATGTTTTTTTATTCACCTTAAACAATTAAATTTCCATTGTTGTTATAATTCATCATCATCATCCAAGTGAAGTAAGGGATAACTTTATGTTATATATTTCAAATGCTACACTATGTAACGACAAATTATGTAATGTGGACATTTTTGTTATCTTTTTGAATTGTTTATTCTTATTGATTACTATCATTTTAATTAAAATTACATAATTTGAGTACTAAATGATTAAATTAATTGATATTGAAAATTGAATTTTTGTTATCTTTTTAACTTTATAGCTGTTATTATTAACATAAAGTCACCAAGATCATTTTGATTGAAACTGTATATTTTTAGTACTGAATGGTAAAAATAAAATAAATTTAAGATGATGTTTTTTTATTTACCTTAAACAATTAAATTGCCTTTGTTGTTATAATTTATCAATATCATCCAAGTGAAGTCAGGGATAACTTTTTGTTATATTCATAAAGTCAGGGATAATATATGAAGCTCATATATGAAGTCAGGGATAACTTTTCGTTATTTTAAAGGCTACACTATGCAACAGCAAATTCTGTAGCATGGACACTTTTGTGATCTTTATGCATTTTTTATCTTTATTAATCACTATCATTTTGATTAAAACCACATAATTTGAGTACTAACTGAATAAAATAATTTGTATTGAAGCTGGTAGTAAATTTGAACAAAGATTGAAACTTCAAAATCGTGAATCGGATCTTTATACACTTTTTATCTTTATTAATCACTATCATTTTGATTAAAACCACATAATTTGAGTACTAACTGAATAAAATAATTTGTATTGAAGCTGGTAGTAAATTTGAACAAAAATAGAAACTTCAAAATCGTGAATCGGATCTTTATACACTTTTTATCTTTATTAATCACTATCATTTTGATTAAAACCACATAATTTGAGTACTAACTGAATAAAATAATTTGTATTGAAGCTGGTAGTAAATTTGAACAAAAATAGAAACTTCAAAATCGTGAATCGGATCTTTATACACTTTTTATCTTTATTAATCACTATCATTTTGATTAAAACCACATAATTTGAGTACTAACTGAATAAAATAATTTGTATTGAAGCTGGTAGTAAATTTGAACAAAAATAGAAACTTCAAAATCGTGAATCGGATCTTTATACACTTTTTATCTTTATTAATCACTATCATTTTGATTAAAACCACATAATTTGAGTACTAACTGAATAAAATAATTTGTATTGAAGCTGGTAGTAAATTTGAACAAAAATAGAAACTTCAAAATCGTGAATCGGATCTTTATACACTTTTTATCTTTATTAATCACTATCATTTTGATTAAAACCACATAATTTGAGTACTAACTGAATAAAATAATTTGTATTGAAGCTGGTAGTAAATTTGAACAAAAATAGAAACTTCAAAATCGTGAATCGGATCTTTATACACTTTTTATCTTTATTAATCACTATCATTTTGATTAAAACCACATAATTTGAGTACTAACTGAATAAAATAATTTGTATTGAAGCTGGTAGTAAATTTGAACAAAAATAGAAACTTCAAAATCGTGAATCGGATCTTTATACACTTTTTATCTTTATTAATCACTATCATTTTGATTAAAACCACATAATTTGAGTACTAACTGAATAAAATAATTTGTATTGAAGCTGGTAGTAAATTTGAACAAAAATAGAAACTTCAAAATCGTGAATCGGATCTTTATACACTTTTTATCTTTATTAATCACTATCATTTTGATTAAAACCACATAATTTGAGTACTAACTGAATAAAATAATTTGTATTGAAGCTGGTAGTAAATTTGAACAAAAATAGAAACTTCAAAATCGTGAATCGGATCTTTATACACTTTTTATCTTTATTAATCACTATCATTTTGATTAAAACCACATAATTTGAGTACTAACTGAATAAAATAATTTGTATTGAAGCTGGTAGTAAATTTGAACAAAAATAGAAACTTCAAAATCGTGAATCGGATCTTTATACACTTTTTATCTTTATTAATCACTATCATTTTGATTAAAACCACATAATTTGAGTACTAACTGAATAAAATAATTTGTATTGAAGCTGGTAGTAAATTTGAACAAAAATAGAAACTTCAAAATCGTGAATCGGATCTTTATACACTTTTTATCTTTATTAATCACTATCATTTTGATTAAAACCACATAATTTGAGTACTAACTGAATAAAATAATTTGTATTGAAGCTGGTAGTAAATTTGAACAAAAATAGAAACTTCAAAATCGTGAATCGGATCTTTATACACTTTTTATCTTTATTAATCACTATCATTTTGATTAAAACCACATAATTTGAGTACTAACTGAATAAAATAATTTGTATTGAAGCTGGTAGTAAATTTGAACAAAAATAGAAACTTCAAAATCGTGAATCGGATCTTTATACACTTTTTATCTTTATTAATCACTATCATTTTGATTAAAACCACATAATTTGAGTACTAACTGAATAAAATAATTTGTATTGAAGCTGGTAGTAAATTTGAACAAAAATAGAAACTTCAAAATCGTGAATCGGATCTTTATACACTTTTTATCTTTATTAATCACTATCATTTTGATTAAAACCACATAATTTGAGTACTAACTGAATAAAATAATTTGTATTGAAGCTGGTAGTAAATTTGAACAAAAATAGAAACTTCAAAATCGTGAATCGGATCTTTATACACTTTTTATCTTTATTAATCACTATCATTTTGATTAAAACCACATAATTTGAGTACTAACTGAATAAAATAATTTGTATTGAAGCTGGTAGTAAATTTGAACAAAAATAGAAACTTCAAAATCGTGAATCGGATCTTTATACACTTTTTATCTTTATTAATCACTATCATTTTGATTAAAACCACATAATTTGAGTACTAACTGAATAAAATAATTTGTATTGAAGCTGGTAGTAAATTTGAACAAAAATAGAAACTTCAAAATCGTGAATCGGATCTTTATACACTTTTTATCTTTATTAATCACTATCATTTTGATTAAAACCACATAATTTGAGTACTAACTGAATAAAATAATTTGTATTGAAGCTGGTAGTAAATTTGAACAAAAATAGAAACTTCAAAATCGTGAATCGGATCTTTATACACTTTTTATCTTTATTAATCACTATCATTTTGATTAAAACCACATAATTTGAGTACTAACTGAATAAAATAATTTGTATTGAAGCTGGTAGTAAATTTGAACAAAAATAGAAACTTCAAAATCGTGAATCGGATCTTTATACACTTTTTATCTTTATTAATCACTATCATTTTGATTAAAACCACATAATTTGAGTACTAACTGAATAAAATAATTTGTATTGAAGCTGGTAGTAAATTTGAACAAAAATAGAAACTTCAAAATCGTGAATCGGATCTTTATACACTTTTTATCTTTATTAATCACTATCATTTTGATTAAAACCACATAATTTGAGTACTAACTGAATAAAATAATTTGTATTGAAGCTGGTAGTAAATTTGAACAAAAATAGAAACTTCAAAATCGTGAATCGGATCTTTATACACTTTTTATCTTTATTAATCACTATCATTTTGATTAAAACCACATAATTTGAGTACTAACTGAATAAAATAATTTGTATTGAAGCTGGTAGTAAATTTGAACAAAAATAGAAACTTCAAAATCGTGAATCGGATCTTTATACACTTTTTATCTTTATTAATCACTATCATTTTGATTAAAACCACATAATTTGAGTACTAACTGAATAAAATAATTTGTATTGAAGCTGGTAGTAAATTTGAACAAAAATAGAAACTTCAAAATCGTGAATCGGATCTTTATACACTTTTTATCTTTATTAATCACTATCATTTTGATTAAAACCACATAATTTGAGTACTAACTGAATAAAATAATTTGTATTGAAGCTGGTAGTAAATTTGAACAAAAATAGAAACTTCAAAATCGTGAATCGGATCTTTATACACTTTTTATCTTTATTAATCACTATCATTTTGATTAAAACCACATAATTTGAGTACTAACTGAATAAAATAATTTGTATTGAAGCTGGTAGTAAATTTGAACAAAAATAGAAACTTCAAAATCGTGAATCGGATCTTTATACACTTTTTATCTTTATTAATCACTATCATTTTGATTAAAACCACATAATTTGAGTACTAACTGAATAAAATAATTTGTATTGAAGCTGGTAGTAAATTTGAACAAAAATAGAAACTTCAAAATCGTGAATCGGATCTTTATACACTTTTTATCTTTATTAATCACTATCATTTTGATTAAAACCACATAATTTGAGTACTAACTGAATAAAATAATTTGTATTGAAGCTGGTAGTAAATTTGAACAAAAATAGAAACTTCAAAATCGTGAATCGGATCTTTATACACTTTTTATCTTTATTAATCACTATCATTTTGATTAAAACCACATAATTTGAGTACTAACTGAATAAAATAATTTGTATTGAAGCTGGTAGTAAATTTGAACAAAAATAGAAACTTCAAAATCGTGAATCGGATCTTTATACACTTTTTATCTTTATTAATCACTATCATTTTGATTAAAACCACATAATTTGAGTACTAACTGAATAAAATAATTTGTATTGAAGCTGGTAGTAAATTTGAACAAAAATAGAAACTTCAAAATCGTGAATCGGATCTTTATACACTTTTTATCTTTATTAATCACTATCATTTTGATTAAAACCACATAATTTGAGTACTAACTGAATAAAATAATTTGTATTGAAGCTGGTAGTAAATTTGAACAAAAATAGAAACTTCAAAATCGTGAATCGGATCTTTATACACTTTTTATCTTTATTAATCACTATCATTTTGATTAAAACCACATAATTTGAGTACTAACTGAATAAAATAATTTGTATTGAAGCTGGTAGTAAATTTGAACAAAAATAGAAACTTCAAAATCGTGAATCGGATCTTTATACACTTTTTATCTTTATTAATCACTATCATTTTGATTAAAACCACATAATTTGAGTACTAACTGAATAAAATAATTTGTATTGAAGCTGGTAGTAAATTTGAACAAAAATAGAAACTTCAAAATCGTGAATCGGATCTTTATACACTTTTTATCTTTATTAATCACTATCATTTTGATTAAAACCACATAATTTGAGTACTAACTGAATAAAATAATTTGTATTGAAGCTGGTAGTAAATTTGAACAAAAATAGAAACTTCAAAATCGTGAATCGGATCTTTATACACTTTTTATCTTTATTAATCACTATCATTTTGATTAAAACCACATAATTTGAGTACTAACTGAATAAAATAATTTGTATTGAAGCTGGTAGTAAATTTGAACAAAAATAGAAACTTCAAAATCGTGAATCGGATCTTTATACACTTTTTATCTTTATTAATCACTATCATTTTGATTAAAACCACATAATTTGNTTTTTTTTATTATTTTAAGAAATGCATGTAAAAATCAGTTTTCAAATTTTTAACAGCAGAATATTTCCTTGGTTGGATTATTATTCCATCACAAATAATTTGTTTCACGTGATTTTTTTTCAAACACGTGTGACACGTGTTTCTGTCTTTGAATACTGTTTTCTTCCGTTGATGTTGATACTGTCTGTGACTGTTATATTTTTAAATCAAAGATGTTTTTAGCTCTTGCTAAGGCGTGTTTAAGTTAAAGAATGCAATTTGCATTTTTTAAATTTTTTTTTCATTATTATAAGAAATGTATGTAAAAATCACTTTTCAAATGTTTAACAGCAGAATATTTCCTTGGTTGGATTATTATTTCATCACAAATAATTTGTTTCTCGTGATTTTTTTCAAAAGTATGACACGTGTTTCTGTCTTAAGATACTGTCTTCTTCCGTTGATGTTGATACTGTCTGCGACTGTTATATTTTAAAATCAAAGATGTTTTTAGCTCTTGCTAAGGCGTGTTTAAGTTAAAGGATGCAATTTGCATTTTTTTATTTTTTTTATTATTGTTAGAAATGTATGTGAAAATCAGTTTTAAAGTTTTTAACAGCAGAATATTTCTTTGGTTGGATTGTTATTTCATCACAAATAATTTGTTTCACATTTGTTTTCTTAAGGTATTGTTTTTTTCTTACGCTTATGGTGACAGGGTGGTTATATGGTTTAATTTAAATTTTTTTTCTGATCTCGCTTAGACGTATGTAAGGTATAAAAGATTTAATTTAGTAAAAAATGTGTGTTGAAATCAGTTTTCAAATTTTTAACAGCAGAATATTTTCTTTGGCTGGATTATTATTTCATCACAAATAATTTGTTTCACATGATTTTTTTTAAAAATAGGAATCATAAAGAATATGACACGTGTATCTGTTTTTAGATATTGTCTTTTTTTAAGTTTATGGTGACACTTTGACGGCTCTATGGTACAATCAAAGTTGTTTTTTGATCTTGCTAAGGCGTGTTTAAGTTAAGGGATACAATTAACATTTTTCTTATTATAAGAAATGTATATAAAAAATAGCTTTCAAATTTTTAGCAGCAGAATATTTCCTTTGTCTGGATTATTATGTAATCACAAATAATTTGTTTCACATGAAGTTTTTTTTTTAAACTATTACACGTGCTTCTGTCTTAAGATACTGTCTTCTTCCGTTTCTGTTGATACTGCGACTGTTACACTGTACAATCAAAATGTTTTTTAAATCTTGCTAAGGTGTGTTTAAGTTAAAGGATGCAATTTACATTTTTTCTTATAATTAGAAATGTATGTAAAAATCAGTTTTTTGAAGTTTCCACAGCAGAATATTTTTTCGGCTAGATTATTATTTCATCACAAATAATTTGTTTTACATGATTTTTAAAAACAGAAATCATAAAGAATATAACGTGTGTTCTGTCAAAAAATATTGTCTTTTTTTTCGTTTCTGGTGATACTTTGATGACTCTATGGTACAATTAGTGTTGTTTTCTGATCTTGCTGAGGCGCATTTAAGTTATAGGATGGAATTCACATTTTTTAAAAATTATAACAGAAAATTAAATTTCAAATTCAGAATATTTCTTTGGCTGGATTATATTATTTATTAACAAACAATTAGTTTCACCTGATTTTCTTAAATAGGAATCATCAGAATATGACGTGTTTGTCAGCTATATAGTGCAATTAAAGTTGTTTTCTGATGTTGATGCAGTTTCCACCCCCTTTTTGCTCCGCTCACCTGTCTACGTGATTGCTTCTTATTCATCATTGTTTTTGTTCTTCTTATAAGTCGATAAAAACGAACATTTTGTTTATAAAAATACATATTGGTAATTTTATGTAAACATATTTTGTTAAGATGTTAATAGTAGTAAAAAAAAGATATCTGGATTTGAAAAACAAATAACTGCATTTGAAAAAAAATAATGAAGCGTAGGAATACAGACTGGACGACAATAAGGAGAAGTAATTTTACTTGTGAACAATGTATAACGATAATCTTACATCACATAACAGCTCGAACTAAAAAAGTTTTTATCTTTCTTGAATCTTTTACATTTTTAAATTATTGATGAAAATATTAAGATCTAGCAACATCTTATCTTGCACTCTATAATTTTTTAAAATTAGATTTATTAATTTTTTGCTGTTTATTTTGACAACAAACCAAGTGCGAGACTATAAAATGAAGATCGCCAGATAAATACATTTTTCTACAGTAAGGCATAAATATTTTTTTTAATGCAAAAAAAGTTTTAAAAAACTTTAAAAAAACCCACTTAAAATCGAATAATTTTTGTACAAGTAAGAATTTAAAACGAGAAAAGTGTTAAGTTCATAAGGAAAATTGTCTGTTTCATCTCGGCTGTCAAATTTCAACTCTGCAATTGCATTTCTACAAACTAAAAAACGGTTCATATTTTTAAAAAAAAAGTTCTTAAAAAAGTATTTTAAATCGCAATAATTTTCGTACGAATAAGAATAGCAAAAGAAAAAAATTTTCAGTTCATAAATAAAAATAGTCTGTTCCATCTCGACTGTTAAATTTCAACTGTGCAATTGAATTTTTACAGACTGAAAAACAGTTCACATTTTTAAAAAAAGTACTTAAAATTGCAATAATTATTGTAAAAATAAGAATAGCAAAAGAGAAAAATGCTCAGTTCATGAAAGAAAATTGTCTGTTTCACCCCCTCCGTCAAATTTCAACTCTGTAATTGCATTTCTACTGATTGTGAAACGGTTCACGTGTTTTTTTTTCTTTTCTTTCTTGCTTCGAATTCAACAGTTATTAATTCTTGAACTGGTAATCGAATTAAATTTTTTTTATTCCATCCTTTTCTTCGTATATTTTTCTACTCATTAAAGTAATTTTTAATTTATAATTATTATAGTGTTTGCACAACAAAATACAAGGTAATGTAAGGCAGAAGAAAAAATGCGAAAAGTTCGTGAAAAATCACTTAAAATTGCAATAACTGTCGAGCAAATTGGGATTAAGAAGAAAATAACTCGCGTTAAGTTTATAAATTAAAGTAGCCTATTCAGCATGCCAAATTTTAAATCTGTGATGGAATCCTGCACAAACCACATTCTAATTTTTGCTAAAAGTTCGGAAATAGCTAATAGTTTTGAAACTAATTATCGAATGTTAAAGTTTCTCGGTCGTATACTGTTAGAATTTTCATTCTAAAATCATGGTAAAATAACCGTCCATCGGATTAAATGCGAAGTTAAAGGTAAATAATATTTTTACCTTTATCGTTTTGAAACAATTTACATATATTCTGGTTAAAAAAACATGAATATAAAACTATACGGTTCTTCAACAATTTACAAATATAAACCGTAAAAAAGAAATTTAACTGGATATCGGAGATAGTTTAACAGCTTTATGGAATTGTCATCCATGTGTGAATGAGGGAATCATATTCTAATAGTCCAGGGTCACAAATTGGGGAGTGCAGGACTCAAAACTCCGGTATGTCGGTCATGAGATTGAGAGATTAGCCCTCTGACTATAATATGTACCCATCTGCAAGGAACAAAGTGGCTTTATTAGGTGGGCAATGGTTCGATAAAATTCTGGTTGCTTAACCGTATTAGATGAAAGCAGTTAATAAACGGTTTTTCTCACAATTAACAGCTTGAATACCAACTTGTTTATAGTTATTTGACTGTTTTGTTTGAATAGGGTAAAATAACAACCATTGTTATTTAACCCTTTTTTCCCAGAAATTTCTAACAAATATATTTTTTTATACGCTTCGTAATCACAAGTTTCAGAGTGTTGTAGTTTTTGCTCAGCAAAACAAATTGTTACATGAAATTGAACTCTCAAAATCACAGCGGCGCTTACAATTTTTTAATACAGAGAGAAATGTATGTTAAAATTAGCTTTCAAATTTGTACAATTTAAAAATTATTCTGAAAATTATTTGTAATGTAAAAATGTTCACTGTGTATCTCTTTATTTAAAGTAAAAAGAAGAATACATAATTCAAATGAGAAAATTATACAGTTCATTGAGAAAAGGTAAAAAAGTTAGTAACTGAAACCAGCGATAAAGAGCGATGTTTATTATTTTCTTTCCATTTCTAGACATTACATTTTAAAAAAGAAATAACTTTTCCTCTTTTTACACTGAGGCAAAAAATACGGTCACTACTCAAAACTGCCAGAATATGGAAAAATTTACCATTTTTCTAGAGGAACACCAAAAAGTTTTGGTGGTGATTTTTGTTAAATTAACAATAAAATATGTTTTATAATATATGATAGCGTTAGGTAAATGAGGAAAACCATTTTTTAGTTTTATCATGATACCTTAGAGCATGGCATGAAAACTATTTATTCTGTTAAATTGATTTCTCAGTTTTGTATTTTTTATTAAATGCTTGGTAATGACAACTATAATTTTGAAGACCAGTATTTCCAAAAAATCGTTACCATACGAACGAAAAAATTACCAAATGAATGATTTAAATACCATATATTTTGGGTTTTATTACGAGAAACATCATTACCATACAGAATGGTAATTTTACCGTACTTGTAAAGTAATAACATTTCTAGTAAATTTAAAAAAAAAAAAAAAAAAAAAACATAATCTGGTTGTCAGGTTGGAGGTCTGTGTCTAGGCTAGTAGAATTATCAATAATTTAAGTAAAGATTTGATTTGGTGCAATGTGATACCTGACCTGCAAGTGACGTTGTATGGGTATCTTAATCCTGGTTGGCTGTTGAAACGTGGCATTTGCTTACGTTAGCAACTTCTCTTTCCATTCTATTTCGAGTAAGTCAACCCCGTCAAGTATCAATTCTTTTAAGTAATACATTCTATATTCTTACATAAAGATTCTTTCACAAAGATTTCAATTATTTAGATTTCATAACAAAAAAAAAGGTATGAAGCCAAGTA
This sequence comes from Parasteatoda tepidariorum, assembly GCF_043381705.1. Classification (NCBI taxonomy): domain Eukaryota; kingdom Metazoa; phylum Arthropoda; class Arachnida; order Araneae; family Theridiidae; genus Parasteatoda; species Parasteatoda tepidariorum. The sequence continues at coordinate 63,178,585 of NC_092208.1, forward strand.
GAGCATAAACAAACTAATATTTTTGTAAAGTTGCCAGATACACAAAACAAAAATATATCACGCTTACAATAAAATACATAAGCAAATAATAATTCTGAGATAAGTAAAAGTCGTAGATGTGAAAGAATTACATTTCATTAAATTGGATGTGGCATACGCCGCTTTTTTTCATTAATTCCACGTAAATTAACATTTTAATTTATGTGGAGAAACTTAGCTCAACTTTAACAAGGCATTTTGCTTATAAGCGATCAGTTAGCGCCGACGTTATAGGTCACATGTGAGGGTATCTGTAATCTTCTTCTTCTTAAAGTGTACCCAATTGTAAATAGAGAGGAAATTGGAAATTAAAAATATATATATATTTACCTTGCTTTTATCAGCCTTGCTAGATATTGTTTTTTAAATTCCTGACACTGGTAATAAATCCAAAAATCAAAAATATGCGGTATTTAAACCATTCATTTGGTAATTTTTACATTCGTATGGTTACGTGGTTACAGTTTACCTAAAATTCTGGTTTACTACCACATATTTAGTTAAAATATAAAACTGAAAAAAATAATTTAAACGAATAAATGATTTTGATGCAGTGCTGTAAAGTATCATGTTTAAATAGCATAGTAATAAAACCATATTTTATTGCTATTTTTACCGAAAGTCAAATAAAGATGAAGTCATATAGAAAAATGGCATATAGGGACATTTTGAATTTGAACGAATATAGTTTTGCATGCTTTCAATTATTAATAAAGAACACTTTTCGAAGTTAAGGGAAAATGTCTCTTCAGTTTAATCCGTAGCTTAGAAACCATAAGAAAAATCCCGTATCGGTGAGAAAAGCTAAAGAATTTTATCAAACTTTTATATGTATAGCAACCGAGAATATTTCAACCTCAATTGCATAGCAATTTGACAAAATTTCATTTGAACTGCAGATTGTTTGACAAAATTTTCTCGTAATTCCGCGCAACGATTATGTATTTTTGAACTCTGACGTAATTAAGACTGCTCTCTTACTGCAAGTATGACACAGTAGGTATGATAAATTTATTCGAAAAATAGCTTTTTAGGTCTATGAATAAAATGTATTTAGCTCAAATATTGAATATTTTTAAAGATCATTACGTTATAATTCGTAAAATAAGTAAGATTTTGTTTGGGAATTGCACATTAGGAAAAATTGAGGCATTTTTCTGTATTTTTAAACTTCTCATTTCTTCAGGAAAATTACAAATCAGTCTACTTGAGAAAAAAAAAATAATTTTATTCAAATACTTACTCATCTTTACATTTTAAATCCACATTTCGTCAATTTTGAATTCTTATTTAGATTCAGAACCGCGAAATTTGACTTTATTTTTTAATTAAAAAAAGTGCAAGACAAAATATTAGTTAGCCCTATAACATAACTGCGAAAAAGATTTAATATATGTTCGCAACTTTCTGAGAATTCTCAGGGAAAAAAATTAAATAGTTATGGTACAAAATTTCCGAGTATAAATAAATGAAAACAATAAATATGTAAGAGAAATATAAACAAGAACAATTCTAACACTAAAGTTTTAAAATATTTAGTTACAATTTTTTTTAATTATTGTTTATAAATTTGCTTAATTTGTGGACAACAATTAAAGCTGCAGAAAAAGCCGAATGCGTCGATTACAGTTATAACGTAATTTTAAAATTTTACTTGTTAATAAATTTTACTGCTTTAATTTTAAATCAAAAAAAGGGTACTACAAAATATTAGTTAGCCCTATATCATAACTGCAAAAAAGCTTTAACATATGTTCGCAACATTCAGAGAATTCTCAGGGAAAAAATGAAATAGTTATGGTACAAAATTTCCGAGTATAAATAAATAAAAACTGTAAATATGTAAGAGAAATATAAACAAAAACAATTCTAACGCTAAAGTATTAAGATATTTAGTTAAATTTTTTTTAAATTATTGTTTATTTATTTGATTAGTTTGTTGACTACAATTAAAACTGCAGAAAAAGCAGAATGCGTCGATTATAGTTACAACGTAATTTTAAAATTTTACTTGTTAATAAGTTTTTATATTACATATACTTTGAACTGCTGAATGTTGAATAAAATTTAAAGCATAGTAAGTCTTTACTTTAGAAACTCTTTTATTTTCAAGCTCATAGTCTGAACAAGTCCTATTTAAAAGTACAATACGAATGGTTATTGTCTAAAACTTAACAATAGATATCTTTTCATGCAACATCCCAAATCAAATAGATAATAGCCACAGCAATCAAACGATCATTGAAAAAAAAGTATTCTATAACTTTCCCCTAAATTATTCATATTTTCGCATTCAGCCTAAGCGCATGTGCACCTGAAGAGATGCATGTGTAGCCAGGTTACCCATAATGTGAATAATAGTGTTCCGCTTTCTGCACACGGATTCGATGAAGCTCGATAATGTCCTTGTTAGGAACCTAATTCGAACTTGGGGAAATGGGCAGGCCATTAATATAATGTAAAAGGTCCTATATTGATAAGCGGATGTTCATTAAGGCAAAGGTTTTGTTACCCTATATCAGGTTACCTGTAGAATGGAGTTGATGAATTTCTAATTCACAAAACAATACAATACAGTATTGTGATGTTCAAAGCATATCGAAGTTATGTTTAGTGTAAATGTGCGCATAAAGCATTTAATGTTTTGAAAATATTTAATACAGTATGAAAATATAAGGGAAGATACGTTTTATTTAGTTACTGTTACCCTAGATCGAGTAACTTTATAAATGCGTGCAAAAAGCATTGAATGTCATGAAAATATTTAATATAGCATGAAAATATAAGGGAAGATACGTTTTATTTAGTTACTGTTACCCTATATCGAGTAACTTTATGAATGCATGCAGAAAACATTGAATATCATGAGAATATTTAATATAGCATGAAAATATAAAAGAATATACGTTTTATTTAGTTTCTGTTATCCTATATCGAGTAACTGTATAAATGCGTGCAAAAAGCATCGAATGCCATGAAAATATTTAATATAACATAAAAATATAAGGGAAGACGCGTTTTTTTTAGTTACTGTTGCCTATATCGATTAATTTTATAAATGCGTGCAAAAAGCATTGAATGTCATGAAAATATTTAATATAGCATGAAAATATAAAGAAAGATACGGTTTTATTTAGTTTGCGAAACTTTACACCAATTAAATTTTTGAATGGAGTTGATGAATTAAAAATCAGAAAATTTCGTTATAGTATTGTGTTGTTTAAAACAGATAACAGTTACACTTGGTGTGAATGTGTGGAAAAACATTTAATGTCATGAAAACATTTAATGCAGTTTTAAAATATAAAGAAAGAATTTTTTTTTATTTAATTACCTTTACCCTCTATTGATTAACTTCATGAATGCGTGCAAAAAGTTTTATGAATGCTATGTGTGAATGTGTGCATGAAGCATTAAATGTAATGAAAATATTCAATTTAGCACGAAAATATAAAGGAAGATAAGTTTTTATTTAGTTTGCGGAAACCTTATATCTATTAACTTTTTGAATACAGTTCATGAATTCTAATTCAGAAAATGTATTTCTAATATTGTGTTGTTTTAAACAGATTAAAATTACACTTGGTTTGAATAGTTGAATAAAAAATTTAATGTCTTGAAAATATTTAATGCAATTTTAAAATACAAGGATGGAAATCTTTTTTATTTAGTTTCTGTTACCCTATATCAATTTACTTTATGAATGGAGTTGATCAAATTCTATTTCAAAAACATTAAAACGCTAGTTCAATATTGTTCTAAATAATGTCAAAGATTTAGAATATTTAAACTCATGAAAGTATTAAAAATACACGACGAAAAAATTCTGGTAAAATCACTGTATTGTTTTGTAAGGACATTTCTGGTAGAAAAAATTAGAATTCAGGTAATAAAAATTGAAATATACAGTACTTAAACCATTGATTTTGTAATTTTTCCGTTTATGGTAACGGTTTACCGGAAATTCTGGATTTGAAAAGTATAGTTCTTATTGCCACACATTTAGTAAAACTTACGAAACTAAAAAGTAAATTATACCGAATAAATGATTTTTAAGCCAAGCTCTAATGTATCATGTTGAAATTACCAAATTTTATCAGATTTACCAAATTTTATCACATATTATAAAACTACATTTTATTGTTGATTTATCAAAATCACTAAAAATTAAAATTTACCGAGTTTTCAGTGTTCCCAAAGAGAGATGAATTTTACCATATTCTGATAGTCCAGCCATACTTTTTTTCTCGGTGTCGCATGAAAAACTAAATAAAGAAATCTGTTTTAATTAAACTTACTTTAAATTGATGATAGTGATATTGTTTTAAGTCTGAAAATTATTGTATTTAGTTGTTTATTAGTGCGATATTGATAAGCTGATGTTAAGGTTCAAAGTGAAAGTTTTGTTATCCAATGTAGGGTCATTGACGAATTTCCAATACAGAAAATAGAACAACACTATTTCAATCTTGTATTGCGTTGTTCAAAACTCATTAAAAACATGTTTGCAAAGCACATTTAAACTCATAAAAGTATTACATGAAACATAAAAAAGTAAAGTGTTTTTACTGAATTAGCATTGATTTGTAATGTTGTTCTATTAACTGTCTGAAAAAGTCTAAAATAATTTAAAATTATGGTATTTTCAGTTTGTATATGTTTTGCTGTTTATTAATGCTATACTGATAAGGAAGATTTCTTTTAAGGCAAAGGGTAAGATTACGGGTGAGTTGTTTAAAATTCACTGGAGATTTATTTGATGAAAATGTTGACCCAAAAAAACATTTAATCTCGTAAAATTTTCAAATGTAGTTTGAAAATATAAAGAAAGAAGTATATTTGTATTGGTTTAATTTATAATTTGTTACCTATATAGGTTTACCTGTTGAATGGTATAGATAATTTTTTAAGCAATGCAGCACAATTTCCATTTTGTATTATGTTGCTGAAAATTCATCACAAATTTGATGGATGTTTCAGTTTACATAAACTTTAAATAACTCGTTTAAGTATTAAATGTAGTTTGTAAAAGTGAGGAAAAATTATATTTTCCATTATTTCAAAATTTGTTCATGGGGCGTAGCTAATATACTTTCAATTATTTTTAACTTAACAATCACCTCACAAAAATTTGAAAAATTGAAATCAAAAGTTATCAGACGGTTTAACACAATTCATGTTTTTAATGCTTACCTTAAGTACACAGAATCATTTCTCACGTAAAAGTGCTTCTATAGTTCAGTAGTTAGAGCAAAGGAATTCGACGCAAAATATTCGGGTTCGAATCCAGCTCCTGCTTTTAAATAGTGATTTAGTTATTTTTTCCCCTATATGCAAATGGTTTCAAACTTTCTATAATTTTGAGCAGATATACAAATTAGTTTTACACATTCCTGTGTACTAGAACATTCAAAAAAATTCGATGCTTCGTATATAAAGTTGAGAAATCATTTAGTTGGGTTGTTGCATCCGAAACTAATTTACGTCTGCTTCATTCAATGCAAAACTCACTTGCTTAATTCTTAAAGCCTTAGAATTCTATTTTCTAAGTGATATATTGGTGTTCAGTTTGTCAACGTAAGTATGAAGACAGGGAAAAACACTCATTTGGACACTTGTCTTTCAATTATTAAAAAAAGCTGAGGAAATGTTTAATACTCTGAAAAAGCCACCAAGTTTGGAATTCCAAAATCAACTGTTGGCCACATGATGCGGAAAGATGGAAAAAAAAGTGTGCATGATCATTCAAGATCAGGAGCCTTAAGAAAAACTACTCAACGTAAAGACTGCACATTCTAAAATTCCGCTATTCATATAAATGTCTTTTCATGCTTAGAAACCATCTTTTAGCATCACGCAAAAAAGAAATACACAAACAAATAATCTTGGAAACTTTCTATAAGAATTTTATGTTAATGAATTCTCTACTATGAGTATATTATCAGAACGAAGATTTTCATTTTACTTCAAACGCAAACCCAATGCATTTCATTTTACATTAAAAGATTTCGCCTCATTTTACATTAAAAGATGTCGTTTCAGAAATAAACTTTTTATTGCATTTCGCATGCAATAAAAAGTTTATTTCTGAAAGTCTCCTCAGTCTGTTGTAGATATTTGTATTTAAATAATATCGATATTTTTTAAACCATAAAATATTATTTTAAATTTTTTTCTCACAATCCATCATATTTTATGATAAATATCATATATTCAATCATTAACGGAAAAAGATCGAAAGCGCTAATGTCGCAAACATTATCAATATCGATAAATATCAAATGAATCGTGATGATTATCGTGACACAATATCGTGATGATTATTGATAACAATAAATAATGATGAATATAGTAATATCACATGCATTTTTGTATAGGATTACTGTCGAATACCATATTTCCGATATATATATATATATATATATATAAATAAATAAATACAAGAAAACACTAAGAAAGTTAAGAAAAACAATAAGTAACATTTATTGCGCTTAAGCTGCAAGTANCAAAATTACTCAGTTTCTGCCTTAAAAGTTTGAAATAATGAATCAAATGGAATAATTGCCCAGAACAAAGATTTCTAAAGTAAATTAAACAAAAAAGAAACATTTTTTTTAAAAGAACAAGTTCTTTCAATTCCAGTTTACTTCTAAATGTTCTTATTCCGCTTGTCAAGAAGAGCACCACCCATCCTAACTCGAATTTCACTTAATGACGATTCAGCTATATTTGTCGCTTTATGAAACAAGCCCTTTATTTATGGACATTTTTCTCACCTAACGAAGCCTTTCCGACTCTGTAAAGGTATCGTTTAGCTGCTAAAATCTAATCTCAGTTAATCTGCAGAGTGTTTCGCCCTTCTTTGGAAGAAGAAAGAGAACTTGTTTGCAACGAATTGTTTTTGCATTGCTTTCATTTCTTTCTCTTCTTTCTTTCTTTTTTCTTACCTGTGTTAAATAAATTGTTACTGTCCTCGTTTGTAAGTTGAGAAGTTTATTTTTGTTTCTTCTCTCGATAATGATGTGCATGGCTTTAGTGAAAATAGCTGAGATATGTGTTTACTTATTTAATGTTCAATTGTATTTGAAGTTTTTTAAATGAATTTGCATCGTTTGTGATAAATTTATTTTGCGAATAATTTTATCCCATTAATGCTTAACTCGCAATTTTCGAACAATATTTCAACTATTATAAATGAATGTTGTCAAAATAGCTTAAAATAACAAAAAACATTGCTGTCTAACAATAGCAATTTTTTTACTGCCGTATTTGATAAGAATCTGTAAAAAAATCAGTAAAAGAATGTAAATTTAAAAGGCTCAATGCAAAATGCTTAAAAAAAGCCACAATAATCTAAAATCATAAGCAATTTCAAGAAAACTAATTTGCTGGATGAACTTGCAAACGAGGACAGTAGCAATTCATTTAACACAGGTAAGAAAAAAGAAAGGAAGAACAGAAATAAATAAAAGAAATGCAAAAACAATTCGTTCCAAAAAAAGTTCTCTATCTTCTTCCAAAGAAAAGCAAATAAATAAATAATTTTTTGAATGAGCAAATAAATTAAAAAAATTTTAAACAATATGGATAATTTTCTTTTAGATATTGCTGAAAGCCATTTTTGAGTAGGACTTGAATGTATAGAAAAAGGGTTAATTACAAATTGCTAATTCAAACATATTTGATATTCAGAAATATTGAAACAAATCATTTATGGGCGTTTTTAAGCCATTTATGAATAAGATTTATGGATATTTTTCTTAACTAACGAAGCCTTTTCGACTCTGCAAAGGTATCTTTTTTAGCATAACTTGTTAGTTGCTAAAATCGAACCTCAGTTAATATGCCGAGTGTTTCGCCTTTCTTTGGAAGAAGAAAGAGAACTTTTTTTTAGAACGAATTGTTTCTGCATTTCTTTCACTTCTTTCTGTTCTTCCTTTCTTTTTTCTTACCTGTGTTAAATGAATTGCTACTGTCCTCGTTTGTAAGTTGAGAAGTTTATTTTTGTTTCTTTTCTCGATAATAATGCGCATGCTTTAGTGAAAATAACTGAGATAGGTGTTTACTTATTTAAAGCTGAAATATATTTCAAACTTTTTAAATGAATTTGCATCGTTTGTGATAAATTTAATTTATAAATAATTTTATCCCATTTGTGCTTAACTCACAATTTTCTAACAATATTTCAAGCTTATAAATATGAATGTCATTAAAATAGCTGAAAATAACTCAAAAATATTGCTGTCTAACAATTGGATTTCTTTCTGCTGTATTTGAAAAGAATCGAAGAAGAAAATCGTACAATTTATAAGACTCAATGCAAAATGATTTCAAAAACCACTAAAATAATAAACAATTTCTCGAAATTTTATTTGCAGAAAAAAATAAACAAATGACTTTAAAAAGTCTTGATTATTTTTTTCTAAAGGAAGGGTTTATTACTAATTGTTGATTCAGATATATTTGATATTCAGTTATTTAAATATATCTGAATATCAAATATGTCTAATAATAAACCATTTGTGGACATTTTCAAACCATTTATGAACAAGATTTGCTTACATTTTTCTTAACTAACGAAGCCTTTTCGACTTTACCAAAATATCGTTTTTAGCAGAACTCGTAAGCGGATTAAAATTGAATGTCAGTTAATCTGCAGAGTGTTTTGTCCTTCTTTGGAAGAAGAAAGAAGAAATTGCTTGCAACGCTTTTTTTCTTCTTCTTTGCATTGCTTTCATTTCTTTCTCTTCTTTCTTTCTTTTCTCTTATCCGTGTTAAATAAATTGTTACTGTCCTCGTTTGTAAGTTGAGAAGTGTTTGTTTCTTTTTTTGATAATGAAGTTAGTGAAAATAATGTGAAAATTGCTTAGGTGAAAATAGTTGAGATAAGTATTTACTAATTTAGTCTTGATTATTTTCTTCTAAAGGAAGGGTTTATTACTAATTTTTAATTCAGATATATTTGATATTCAGTTATTTAAATTTATCTGAATATCAAATATGTCTATTAATAAACCATTTGTGGACATTTTCGAACCATTTATGAACAAGATTTGCTGACATTTTTCTTAACTAATGAAGCCTTTTCGACTCTGCCAAAATATCGTTTTTAGCAGAACTCGTAAGCGGATTAAAATTGAATGTCAGTTAATCTGCAGAGTGTTTTGTCCTTCTTTGGAAGAAGAAATGAGAAATTGTTTGCAACGATTTTTTCTTCTTTTGCTGTTGCTTTCATTTCTTCTCTTCTTTCTTTCTTTTCTCTTACCTGTGTTAAATAAATTGTTACTGTCCTCGTTTGTAAGTTGAGAAGTTTTTGCTTCTTTTCTCGATAATGAAGTTAGTGAAAATAATGTGAAAATTGCTTAAGTGAAAATAGTTGAGATATGTGTTTACTTTTCAGTTCAATTATATTTGAAAATAATAAACTGAATTTTTATTATTTGAGATGAATTTAATTTCCAAATAATTTTATTTCATTAGTGCCTAATTCACGATTTTCTAATAATATGTTGAATATCGTCAAAATAGCAAAATTCCTGTCCAACTAAGGGATATTTTTTCTGCTTTATTTGAAAATAATCGAAAAAAAACCCGATTCAAAGTGCTGAAAAATCATTATGAGTAATTTCAAGAAAACTTATTTTCTAAAATAAAATATATAAATGGCTAAGTAATATTTAGTGAAACTGGCTGAAGCATGCGTTTACTTAAATTAAGTTCAATTGTCTTTGAATTATTTTTATTCTTTGAGATAACTTTAGTTTCTAACTACTAATTTTATCCCATTAGTGCTCAAGTTCCCAATTTCTAAACAATATTTTGAAGGCTTAAAATGAATACCATGAAAATATTTGGAAAAATTTATATTCTAAAAAAATGATTTTTCCTTCTCTTTATTTGAAAATAAATTGTTTTTTTCTTCTTCTCTTTATTATAATATGTTAGCATTAAATGGCTGAGTTATGCATTAATTTACTTAGAGTTCAGTTGTGTATAAAATTGTTAAATAATTGGATTTCTTTTGCTTGAAATAAATTTAATCCAATAATGTCCAATTTAAAATTTAAAAAATTTTTTATTGCATTTTTGCGTTGAGTTGACAATTGCTAAAAATTTCCTGTTCGATTTTTTTTGCTTAGTTAAAACTAATTAAAAAAATCGGAAAAAAAACTTCAAAATCAAGAGGAACTAATCAAAATATCAAGTAATTTATTAAAAGATGAAATTCTCAGAAAAAAAAATTCTTACAATTGTGATTACCAGAATACTCTCTGACTTAAAAATAAACAAACCAATGCTCTCTCTTTGTGACATTGCAAAAAACTACTCTTAAGATTGGCATGAAAATAAAAATAGCTACATAATAGCGGGCACTAATAGATAAAACTTAAAATAATCAAATTGTTATATACAGCATATTTATGTGCTGGTGTTAGTATGTGAATACAATCACTTAGTAAACCAAACAATATAATTTATTTATATATGCAATTCACGCATTGTAATAAATTACTTACAATTCCGATTACAATGTAATCAATCAGACATGAATTTGTGATAACATTTAACTGTGTTATAATCGTATATTGCAGTCACTTGCATTAAAGATTACTCGTAATTGTTAAACTATGATTACTAAGAATTGGCATTATTTATAATCGTGCTTTATGATTACAAGTTGTCACGATTACTTTTAATCACGATTACTTAATAACTTATAATGATGATTATTTGTAATAACTTTTTTACTGTGATTACAAGTATTCATAATTTCATGTAATGAGAAATTATGATTATTTGTTTCGTGATATCTTGTGATGATTACAAGTAGCTTATTACTATGTAAAATTTATATGCAATTAATTAGATTCATAATCGATAACTATAATCGGTGCCAAAATTTTAATGAAAATGACTTAATATTTGCATTTTTCTCCGATTATTCAAAAATCTATTCAGAAAAATTAGTCAAAGTTAATGAATTTATTCATCAATCATTATTCAAAAATTTGCATAAATTTACGTAATGAATAATGACTAAATTTGCATATCCTTCATAGTAAATTTATTCTGACTATAGTCAGTGTCATGACTGATATTTCCGTGAAAGATGTCCATGTCTGTCTTTGAGATATGGATTCTAATACACATATTAAATTAATTCATGCTAAATTTTAAGTTATTAACCTTGGTGGTAACATTTTATTTTCATTCTATTAAGCCATATTACTCAATGGTCTATTTGTCGCCTAATATGTTACTTTGACGAACGAGGAAAAAAAAAAACTTTTTTAATCCTGACCTAAGATGCGCCTCACTTATCTCGAATTGATGAAGCGCAAGTGATCTGTGCATTCCAGACACCTGTCACTTGTTTAGATGTCGTCGACTCTTTACTTCGGCAAGAGATCTAGCGAGGACCACCAGACTCTTGGATAGCTCAAAGATCTTCGATTTTGATCTTGTCTGCATAGCAGGCCATATGCTTTTACCTTGAAATTTTTTTTTTCTTACCTCAAGTCTAGAGAATTTCCAAATGAGACAAAGGAAGATAAAGGTTTTGAAACTTTAATCCATGACAGTGGTCAAGTTGATATTAGTAGTGCTAATTTTATCTCGTCAATGTGTCAACCAACACGCAGAAGTCTGTGAGGTTTTGGATAATCCATTTGAAATGCGACGAAATCACGTGACACTGTTCTATTTGTGTAGTTTTTTATTTTACATTAAAAATAAGCGATTTAAGAAAGATTCACACCAACCTTGAGATCGAAATATGTGGGTTATCATATAAGAAAAAGCCATTTTGTGTTGTCGGTCTGCAAGTTGTTAGATATAGGAAGCTTTAATTGATTTATTCTGAAGTTTTTACTTTTGATTGTTACTTTATCAATGACGTAGTGTGATTTAACGGCTTTGCTCTGTAGGTGTCGTAAGAAATTAGTATATTTATCAAAACATTCTTTCGTAAATATATATACGCATTTATGAACGAGATATAAAAAATGCGAATTAACTAAGTAATTTTATTCATATCCACACAAATACATATAAACAATTAATTGTCAACAAACAATTATCACAAAACAAATTGTCTCTTACTATGGTGCCTTGCCTAATTCTATATGTTAGTTTCCTGTGAAGAAAGAAATTCTTTTAAATTTGCGATTCAACTCTAATATGCAAACCTGGATTAAAAAAAGTTATTTTATTTTTGTAACTTAAATATTAGGCATAATACATTTATCATAAATTTTCTAAAACTTTTTGATCTTGAGTTACGAAGAAGAACTCCATTTTTTTCCAGCATTTAATAGATAATAAACTTCCCTATTTTTAAAAAAAAATCACGATCATCAAAAATTTTGTGCCTTGAACCTATTTAATAATAAAATTATTAATATTAAATAATAATTAATAACAATTCATAATTGATCAGTTAACTGTAAATAAATTATAAAATTTATTATTTATTCACAATATAACTAATATGAAATATTTAAATGTGCATTTTAAATGTGTATACATTTCTCATTTTAATTCATATTTAAAAGCATTTTAATGTGCGCATATAAGTATTTTTATTAAATATGGTCTACCAAAGTATTTTATTCTTGAAGCGTAAACCTAATTTTAAAGATTTCAAATATTTTTTTATCGATCAATCATCAACAATGGCTCGACAGCGCAGGGTGGGCCTTGCCCTTAACAAGAAGTTTTTTTCAGGCAAACCTTTCTCCTGCAAATATTTTTTTAGCTTAATATATATTTTGTAGATGTGATTTTTTGTAAAATAAAGCTTATTGCAATTGCAGTACTTATTATTTATAATATGAAAAATTATTTTTTTTATACTCGTTCTAAGCAATGTTACCTTTTTGTAAATCAGAAAACTGCAAGTTTGATTGAACTGTTTCAATATTAAATTCTTTCAAAAACCTACGAAAAATTTATTCAAATTAAAATACCAATTGATGTATTTTCTTTCATCTCCTATGAATAATGTTTTTTTAAAATTTTTTTTTTAATTTTTTTTTTATTATTATTATTTTTATTATTATTTTTATTTTATTTTTTATTTTATTTTTTTAAATGATACAAATTTTTATATCCTTTAAATTATTCACTTCTTGATTTCCTATAAAATTCCAACAAATGCATGGATTTCGTTGATGAAATTAAACGTCTAATGATAAAATGCCTAAACATATCAGCGCGATAATGCAACTAAATAATCTACAGCTAAATTTTTAGGTTATAAAATTGAAAACAATACTTTATAATTTTATTTATTTTACACTGAGAAAAAGGTATGGTCAAAAGTAACATAATATGGCAAATGTTTCCGTGTTTTTGGCTCTATATGAAAGCAGAAACTCAGTAATTTTTACGATGTACTTTGGTCACGATTTTTGTATAATTGCATGTGATAAAATTTGGTAAATATGCAAAAATTTGGTAAGTTTATCATGATACTTTAGAGCCTGACATAAAAATTGTTTATTCGGTTAAATTTACTTTTCAATTTGTTATATTTTACTAAATGTGTGGTAACAGGAAATATAAATTTCAAAACCAGAATTTTTGGAAAACCGCTACATGAGGAAAAATTACCGTATGACGGGTTTAAATACCGCATATATTGTTTTTCATGACTAGAATTATTTTTTTCTCTCTATTATTCGAAATGTAATTACCATACAGTACAGTAATTTTACCAGAATTTTATTGCAGATTTTAGCTTTATTACCAGAATTATGTCTTTCTTTCCTTTACCAGAAATGTTATACCACGCGGAGCTTCCATTTTAGCAAAATTAATTCTCTTCTTTCCTTTTCGCAAAATTTTTGAGTCAAATAAGTTTTAAACAAACAGTTCAAATGAACAATTAATTCCGAAATCTTACAAAGGCACTCCAACGACAGTTAATTCTTGGAACTCAAGATTTAAAAAGTGCCCTTTTCTCAAATGTGCAATTTTTTATCAGGTAAAAATGTGATATAAAATTTACACAGAGAATATTATTTGAGAAAAGCATCAGGACAAAAATGGGTAAATGCCTCTTTAATTTACTATTTCTAATTTGCTAATGTAGTATTAATATGACACACGTTATTCCTATATCACATTAACAACTTCACGTAAAAACGAAATTTTGCTGTATTTAAACTTTAATTAAGTAAAGTGTTGTTCAATTTAGAATAGTTTTAAATATTGAAAATTTATTGCAATTCAAGAATTACCATTTCTTAATTCAAAATCCTAAATTTGATGCTCACCACATTGTGTGTAGAGAAATTTGTTTTTAATAATAATTTTTTTTAGAATTTGAACATTATCTTAAAATTAATATTCCCAAAACTCTGAAAGTGGACTTAATCAATTTTTCAAATAAAGCATTTCTTATGTTTTAATTCAAAACACTTCTTATTAAATCATATTTTTTTATTTCTAATTAAAGATAATATACCCTGTCGATGGTTTATTCCAAAACGCATTATTTTAAACAGTTGAAGCAGATTATGAATTATTTTGCTGCAGAGCTTTAAGCACATTGGGAATGTAACAAAAACTATAATGTTGTTGCAATATTCAATATTACTGTAAAAGTGCTCCAAACCTCTTTTACTTCTAGAATAAAGCGCTACATCAAACAGACTAGCTTATTAATTTTGTTTGTATTTTTTTTAATAATCCATTTTGACATTAAATATTTATTCTCTGTATTTTATTCTAACTTACTATTTTAATAAAGATAAATATGCTTGAGATGAAACGTAATTTTATTCTTTTTATTCTGTTCATAGAATGACATTTTTAAAAATTTAAATGGCTGATTTCAATTAAATATTATTCTTTATCAACCTAGTTTTATTTTTAAATGTGAATGTAGCATTTCCTTGGCAAACTAGGGAATTAATTTATGTGTAGGATTTCTAATAGACAAAATGGCAAAATTTATTCTGCTTGTTAGAGAAATTTCTAAATTTTATTGTCTATCTACTTAATTTTATTTTTCAATGGTGATGCCATGCCCCATCTCCTTCGCAAATCGGGCAATCGATTCATGAATGAAATAAAATAAAATGAATAAAATGAAAATAAAATAAAATGAATGAATGAAATAATATTTATGAAATAAAAATGTGGTGGATTTATTACAAGCAAAATAGCAAAATTTAATTCGTTAGTAACAAACTTCTTAGCAATATATTCATGACAAAATGAATAACCGTCTTCATTTTATTCTAATCTGCTAATGTAATAATGATAAATACATTAATAAAATAATATAATTTTGTTCTATTTCTCCTTTTTTTTAATAAAATGCTATTTTAAATTTGAACCTACTATATTCAATTAAATTNTTTATTTTTTATTTTATTTTTTTAAATGATACAAATTTTTATATCCTTTAAATTATTCACTTCTTGATTTCCTATAAAATTCCAACAAATGCATGGATTTCGTTGATGAAATTAAACGTCTAATGATAAAATGCCTAAACATATCAGCGCGATTATGCAACTAAATAATCTACAGTTAAATTTTTAGGTTATAAAATTGAAAACAATATTTTATAATTTTATTTATTTTACACTGAGAAAAAGGTATGGTCAAAAGTAACATAATATGGCAAATTTTTCCGTGTTTTCGGCTCTATATGAAAGCAGAAACTCAGTAATTTTTACGATGTACTTTTGTAACGATTTTTGTCGAATTAAAATATAGCTGTATGATATATAATTTGGTAAATGTGCTAAAATTTGGTAAGTTTATCATGATACTTTAGAGCATGGCATAAAAACTGCTTATTCGGTTAAATTTACTTCTCAATTTGCTATATTTTACTAAATGTGTGGTAACAGGAAATATAAATTTGAAAATCAGAATTTTTGGCAAACCGTTACATGCGGAAAAATTACCGAATGACTTGTTTAAATACAGCATATTTTGTTTTCTTGTGACCAGAATTTTTTTTCTTCTTATCATTAGAAATGTAATTACCTTGCAGTACAGTAATTTTGCCAGAATTTTATCGTAGATTTTAGTTTTAGCACCAGAATTATGTTTTTTTTTCTTTTACCAGAAATGTTATACCACGCAGAGCTTTCCTTTTATCAAAATTAATTCTCTTCGTGCACTTTTGCGCAATTTTTGAGTCAAATAAATTTTAAACAAACAGTTCAAATGAACAATTAATTCCGAAATCTTACAAAGGCACTCCTACCGGGAAAATAATTAACAACCACAGTTAATTCTTGGAACTCAAGATTTAAAAAGCGCCCTTTTCTCAAATATGCAATTTTTTATCAGGTAAAAATGTGATATAAAATTTACACTGAGAATGTTATTTGAGAAAAGCATCAGAACAAAAATGGGTAAATGCCTCTTTAATTTACTATTTCTAATTTGCTAATGTAGTATTAATATGAAACACGTTATTCCTATATCACGTTAACAACTTCATGTAAAAACGAAATTTTGCTGTATTTAAACTTTAATTAAGTAAAGTGTTGTTTAATTTAGAATAGTTTCAAACATTGAAAATTTATTGTTTTTCAAGAATTACAATTACTCAATTCAAAATTCTAAATTTGATGGTCACCACATTGTGTATAGAGAAATTTGTTTTTAATAACAATTTTTTAGAATTTGCCAATATCTTAAATTCCCAAAACTCTGAAAGTGGAAATAATCAATTTGTTAAGTGAAGCATTTCTTTATTTTAATTAAAAACACTTCTTATTAAATCATATTTTTAAATTTTTAATTAAAAATATTATACCCTGTCGATGGGATATTCTAAAACGCATTATTTTAAACAGTTCAAGCAGATTATACATTATTTTGCTGCATAACTTTAAGCACATTGGGATTGTAACAAAAACTATAATGTTGTTGCAATATTCAATATTATGTACTGTAAAAGTGCTCCAAACCTCATTTACTAATAGAATGAGGAGCTACATAAAACAGACTAGCTTGAAAAATTTATTACTAAGAAAATTTCAATATTAATTTTGTTCGTAATATTTATTTTAATAATCCATTCTTGACATTAAAGATTTATTGTCTGCATTTTATTCTAACTTACTATCTTAATAACGATAAATATACTTGTGATGAAACGTAATTTCCTTCTTTTTATTCTGTTCTTAAACAGAACTACATTTTTAAATATTGAAATGGCTGTATTCAATTAAATTTTATTGTTTATCAACCTAGTTTTATCTTTAAATGTGAATGTAGTTTTTCCTTCGCAAACTAGACAATTAATTTATGTGCAGGATTTATAATTAACAAAATGGTAAAATTTATTTTGCTTGTCAGAAATTTCTAAACAATATATTTATGATAAAAAATATATAAAGGTTCTAACGTTTTGAAATTTATAAAACATTTTACAGTTTATGAACCTAGTTTTATTTTCAAATGTGAATGTAACACTTCCTTCGCAAATTGGGCAAGTAATTTATGAGTAGGATTTATAATAAACAAAGCGGCAAAATTTATTTTGCTTTCCTTTGAAATTTCTAAACAATATATTTATGATAAAAATAGATAAAGGTTCTAACTTTTTCAAATATATGAATCAATATTATTGTTTATCAATTTATTTTTAAATATGGATGTCGTACTACATCTCCTCGCAAGCCAGGATGATTCATGAATGAAATAAAATAAAATGAAAGTAAAATAAAGTAAGATGAATGAATGAAATAATATTTATGAAATAAAAGTGTGGTTAATTTATTACAAACAAAATAGCAAAATTTAATTCGTTTGTAACTAACTTCTTATCAATATATTCATGACAAATGAATGCAATAATGATAAATACATTAATAAAATAATATAATTTTGTTCCATTTCTCCTTTTCTTTAATAAAATGCTATTTTAAATTTTAAACGAAACAACTATATTCAATTAAATTTTATTGTTTTTAAACTTAATTTTATTTTTAAATCTAGATGCACAATTTTCGTATTCATTTTGTTTGTTATAAATTTCTAAACACATTCACAACAAAAATTAAAAGAGGTCATTAACAATGATTTACTAATGTAATAATGAAAATATTTTCTAATTATAACGTAATTTTGTCCTATTTATTCTTTCCTTTTGTAAACTGTTGTTTTTTAAATTTGAAACATCTATATTCAATTAAATTTTATTGCTTATCAGCTTAATTTTAGTTTTATATATGGATCCACGTCACAGTTCCTTTTGAAACTAGGCAATTAATTTATATATTATAAATATAAGTTAACAAAAAATAAAAATAAGGAGACTTTGTTACATACAAAATGGCAAAAATTCATTTTGTTTGTTATAAACTTCTGAACAATACGTGTTATGAATTTCTAAGCAATAAATTCATGAAAAAAATTAATAAAGGTCACCAACTTAAAATTTACCAATGTAAAAAAAAAAATGATTATTGGTATAAAGTAATTTTGTCCATTTATTCTTTCCTTTCATAAAATATTGCTTTTTTTAAAATTTTGAATCAATTACATTAAATTAAATTTTATTGTTTATCAGGCTAATTTTTTTTAACTATGTCACATTTTCTTTTAAAACTACACTGTTAAAAGTTTCATTCCAAAATTACGGTAAAATAATCAGAAGCCGACTGTCAATCCAATTAACCGTTGAGTTTATGGTAAAAAAACAACGCTTACCATTATGGCTTTGAAACCATTTACAACTAGTATGGTTAAAAAATAACGATCACAAAACTATACACCTTTTTCAACAATTTACGACTGGCATGGTATAAAAACCATAAAAAATAAATTTAATCGAACATTGGAACTAGGCTTTTTGTTAGGTAATGGGCATTGGATTTAAGCTGTTGTTAAGTTGTGTTTTGTCAACCATGGAATGAGATTTAATTAGTTTATCTGGTTGTTTCATCTATCGTAAAAGATGGGAAATATTAGACTTTTTAAGCAGCATGAGTCAAGCCGCTTTATGGTGCTGTCATTTATGCTTGAGTGAGAGTATCGTATTCTAATAGTCCAGGGTCACAAATTGGAAAGTGCAGGACACTGGAAACTCTTTATATGTTGAAGAAAATGTAGGAAATATTGCGGAGTCAACGCTGGGACTTGAACCCCCGTTCCGTCAGTAATAAAATTCGCATATTAGCCCTACCCGCTATAACATGCACCCAACTGCAAGTAACTAAGTGCCTTCATTAGTTGGGCCTAGTTCGTGTGATAAAATTCTGGTTGTTCAACCGTATTTCGGGAAAACAGTTAGTAAACGGTTTTTCTTACTATTAACAGGTTGAATACCATCTTGTTTATGGTTATTTGGCTATTTTGTTTGAATAGGGTAAAATAACAATTAAATAATTTGTTATTTAACCATTATTCCCCAGAAATTTCTAGCAGTGCATGCGGATACACGTTACATTTCCTTTTAAAAGTAAGTTAACAAATACTAAGAACAAAAAGAATTTATTTCAAACAAAATAACAAAATTCAATTTATTACTTAAAAGTTTCAAAATAATATATCCATGACAAAAACGAATAAAGCCGTCCAATTAATGATTTGTCAACGTGATAATGAAGAATAGATCAGATCATTGGCAAACTTTTTTCCGATTTCATCTTTCTTTTTAGAAAATATTAATTTTTAAATTTGAAACAACTGCACTAGAATTTTATTGCTGATCAACCTTATTTTTAAACTATGACACATTTCCTTCTAAAACTAGGCAACTAATTGATATATCAAAATCATAAGTGAGCAAAAAATAAAATAAAATGCTCGTAGAAAAAAACCCTTCACAACTCATTTTATAAAAGTTCTCTTTCCTCACACTCTATCTCGATACGCCCCTCTCACGGATCTGAGCACCCCTTTCACGAGATCAGCGGAGGAGGGGGGAAGAGAGGAAAAAGATAACGTGATACATTATCTTCCTCTCAGATCAAATTTTACTGACGTTCGTCTCCATCCAAAGCATGCTCAAAAGAACCGTTGTATCTTCGAATCCATCCCTTCCATGCAAAAGAATGTGCACCCTATCATACTTTTTACTCAGGAATTCATCTCTCTGTTCTTTTTTGCTTCTATGCACCCCTTCTTTGGAGGGTCTGATCCGATGTAAGAGATAAGATGGGGTCTTCAACGTCAAAGAGTACCGGAAACATAAAAGGTGTTTCGAATTTGGCTTCTGTTTTTAAAAAAATGGAGTTTATTAGAAAAAAATATAGTTATTTCAGTAATTGAGCAATATGTACCGCTAGATGGGATTGAGTTTCGATAGAAAAAGTCAATTATTATTTTTAACAGTTTTAAAAGCATTTCGCACGTGAATTAAAGCGTAACTAAAGGGAAACGCTTTTTTTTAACCTTTTTTTTTCTTCGCTGCTATGGCTAAAGTAGAAGAAGGTATGTGGAAAAAAGTGATAATTGGATATGTTTATCATTATATTTGTTAAAATATGGGTTAGTGTTAACAGAAAATAAGTAAATAAATAAAATGAGCAATTTTTTTCTATTTAAAATGTGTGGGTTAAAGGGAACGCACGCCCTTTTTTTCCCATCATCAACATTAAATCTAGGGAAAAAAACACAAAAAAATTGTAAAGCGAACATCTCAGTAATTTTGCAGAGGTACACTGTAAAAATTTCTGGATCAAATTACGGTAAAAAGTACCGGCACGCTGTTCCATTTTTACCAGAACATGTTACGGAGCCGAAAATCTGATTTGTCGCAATTATTATGGTCATAATTATCGTAAAATCACTGAATTGCTCTAATTAAATAAGTATTACTGTAAAAAATACGGTATAATATTTTACGGAAAGCATGGATTTTACGATAAAATGGATCTTACGGATGATGCAACCAAAGTTACGGTACTTCATACAGTAATTTGATCCGAAATTTTTTTTCAGTATATTTTGTTTATTTTTTTTTATCTCAAAAGCAATTTGTTACAATTTTCCCAGTAAACTTAAAATTTTATAAGCCTGCTTTAGACTTGTTTTTAAAACAATTCAAAAAGATTTTATAAAATAATAGCAAATAAAGAAATGCTTTTAAATAAATATATATTCACAGAGTTATGTATTTACTTATTATGTGGAGAGCTGTAATTCGCTTGATAATTTATATTTATATTTATAATCGTCGTTGAACAGCAGACCCAATTTTGATTTTATGACTACTGATGTTCAATTTCGTAGCCTTATAATTTTGAACTCTATCCAGAAGACAAGGGAATTCTGGGATCAAGCATTAGGAGAAATTTACCTTCGTGGAGGATTTTTTTGATGGAACTCATCCGCATTTGTGTTATATGGCGAGGAAAACCACGGAAACCTCTCACAGTTAGCTTCACGGCAAGGGGACTCAACCCATGATCAGTCTACCACTGAGGATATTTCATGTCAGCACTGTGGTCGGGGCAAAACGGATACGAAATTCGTATTGACCAGCCATCCCTGAGATTTGAACCCGGTTTATTTCATTGGAAGGCGATAGTTCTAAACTATATCACTATTCTATACACTACTAGAAATTTTGGACTGCGTTGAACCAAACAATCATTCAAATTAGAGCCTCGGTGGCTCAGCTGATGGAGCGTTTCTCTGCCAATGAGGTGCCCCAGGTTCGAATACCAGTGATGGCTGGTTGATACGAATTCTGCTCCTGGCTCGTATCGACCACAGTGCTGACGGTATCATCAGTGGTCGAGAGAATATGGGTTCAAATTGCCTTGCTGTCGGACTAACAGTGGGAAGTTTTCATGAGTTTTTGCCTCCATATAACGCAAATACGGGTCAGTTCCGCAAAAAAAAATCATCCTTCACGAAGGTTAATTTGTCCTAATGCTTGACCCAGGAGACCCTTTGTCTTCTGGGTTGGGTTCAAAATTTCAAGACTATGGAGTGGAACGTTGACACTCGTAAACTCAACAATTTGGGTGGCTGTTCAACGCCAGTTATAAAATAAAATAAATAATGTTACTATGGTAGGCTGTTACTGTGCTAGTCTGTTAGTATAATATTCGTAATTACGAGTATGTTACTATGGTTCAACTTGAATGGAAACATTGCTTAATTTAGCACGTTACAGGTATAAGTGTTGTATCAAATTTGTAACGTGCATTATTTTGAGGGATCGTCAAGATTTCGTGCTAGGTCCGGTGTAATGTTTTGGGCTCTTGCGCCAGTAACCTACAACTAACTAACCAACATTAAGATACAACCTTTAAATATTTGTGATTAAAAAATATACGATTAAAATAGGATTGCTATAAGATTCTTAATTATGCTACTATGCTTCAACCTGAATGGTAATATTGCTTAATTTAGTACCTTATAAGTGTCACTCACTTGTACAGGGAGGAAAAAAAAAATATGGTAAAATTACCACACTACTTGTAATGGCATTTCAAGTAAAAAATAATAATTCCGGTTGATGAAGCTAAAATATATATGGTATTTATTTGTACTTTTTCTCTCATATGGTAAAGGTTTACCTTATTCTCAAAATTATAGCTCTTATCACCACACTTTTAGTAAAAATACAAAAGAGAAAAATAAATTTTACTGAATAAATAGTTTTCATGCCATACTCTAAGGTATTGTGATAAAATAATCAAATTTTATCACATATTATAAAACCATATTTTATTGTTTATTTTATCAAAATCATTACCAAAGGGCTTCAGTGAAAGTTATCAAACTTTTTGGTGTTCCCTTGGAGTCAGAAATACGGTAAATTTTACCATATTTTGGTAGTTTAGAACATATTTTTTCAAATAAAGCATTACCGTTTCTAATTACATAAATATAATTTGAACTTAACTCTGCTATTAATAAATTTCAACTTTTTATTCAAAGATTTCATTCTATTAGAAGAAATTTATTCAACTCCTTATAAAACATATTGCCTTTCTGAAGCAATAAGGGCGATACAAAACTGTTTCCTATAAAACATTACACTTTTTAGTTATATAAATAGAATTTAAACTTAACTGCTATTAATGAATGTCAACTTATTAATAGCAGTTAATATATTAGCTTATTATTTAATTACTTAAAAGTTATTAAACTCTTTGTAAAGCATGCGTAAATATGTTACTTTTGCAAGTTGCACCAGTTATCTTATGCTATGCAAGAACGGCGTCTGAAATCTAGATTGATCAGTAATAAACAGATAAAGCTCAATTTAAATGACAAAAGCTTTAAATTTTGATTTTTCTTAAAATAATTATCTAGTAGAAAGCATAATTAATTTTAATTAAACCCGGATCCGTGTTTACGAGAATACGAAAGTGTAACATGAACTAGCTTCTCTTTTCTTTTAAGCTACTTTGATTTAAATCTTAAAGCAGTTGCTTTTTATCCTCCCATAAATTTCATAAGAACAAGCATCTCCAGTAAATACCTCTCTAGTTCATGAATAATACAAAAGTTCATTCTTTTGACCAAATTAGATACAACCAACAAAAAAATTAATAAGTGAAGGCACTGGAGCGCAGTGCCTCTTTCTTGACAATCAGCATAACATTTTGCACGTGTTTCAGTTCAAAGATAAGCCAAAATTAACACTGGATACTCAAAATTTACGCCAACCAATGGGGACCACGCAATCGATCAAGCGTTCCACATCTTCTGTATCTTTACCTTCTCCATCTTCTCTGATAGGATGGACCACACCTGTTGCTATGGTGACTTAGACAGTCGTATTCGAGATATCAGGCACTTACAAAAGCAGTCAACATGCTTTAGACATTCATAGTTTGACGCCAAATGAACGCCAACGATGATTTTAAATTTTTCCTTTTCTTTTTTCAAATATTTTTCTTACTTTTATTTATTTTCCTTCATTATTCATTTTTGCGATCCCATAATTAATCAAGTGAATCATTTTTTTTAGGAGTGTCGCAAACAGGATCTGGTTACATGAGGGGGAAATATTTCGCTTTATTCTGTGTTCGTATTTTCCTCAGAAAATGCATAGAATTTATACATTTAAAATAATGGAGTTTATTGTTAGAAAATAAGTTGTTGTTGGCATGTGTTTTTTGGTAGAAAAGGAAAAAAAAATTAAATTAAATTAAAAATATTTTTCTTCGGATTTATAGGTAGAAAAAGGGTTAGTGTGTTTTAATGGCCTTATATATTTTTAAGAGAAATATTAGGGTAATTAATTTTAAAAAAATATTATATCGTAAAAGTTATTTGTGAAAAATATCTAGGCTTATGTTAGGATTCATTAAGAAAGTTTAGAAATGCGTTTTTATCTCTCATTTTAAAATAAAAAATTTATTTTTAGTATAAAATAAAAAATGTAGAAAACCCAAAACCCTTTTTGAATTTAATTATTGATTATAAAAAATACGATTGAACAAATAGCTGAAAATTTATATTTGTCAGTTTATTAAGTTGTTCGTTAAGAATTCTTACGTGTGATGGAAATTCTTTTCTAAAACTAACTTTTTATACATCTTTTGCTTTGTAAATAAAATAATTAATTACCTGTATTCACCGAAAGTTAGAATTATAGACGGCAACTGACTGTTTTGTGATATTGAAAATTCCCACCCTTTAAAACAGTTTCACAGAGTCGTATTATTGTAGTTCTTATGTAAGAGTACAGATTACTCATATATTATAAAATTTTAAGTTTAGGATTTTGGTTTTCTTTTCCTAAACTGAAGCGAATAAAAAATCATTTTGTCCCAAAATGATCTACAGTAGTTAATACCGAGGATAAGCGTCGGAACAGGTCCTTAAATTTTTTTAAAAACAAGATTTTGAAACTGATATTAAGAATAATACTGTCAAATAATACACTGCTGTTAAATTAACAATCTATTAGGGGGACCGGGAAGTAATGTCGTTTCTACGCATTAAATATTCGTTAGTCCTAAAAACCAATTCATTTTTTCGATTCATTTTAATTTATCTTTTATCCAACATTGAAAGGTTGTTGCTAACGAGGGTGATCACATTATTGATTAAAAATAAAATTTTGATAACAAATATCAAATACACCGAAATGACATTACTTTCCGGCCCCTTTATAATATTTGTGAGTAGGTTAGGTAGTTTTCGGTTAGTACGGGGATGTGAAAAATAGCCGGAAAATGTAGATTTTGGCCAACTTTTTATTTGTATTTTTTCTTCTTTTTTGCTATTTTTTCATTTTCTTCATTTCTTTAAACACTGCACAAAATGGATGTTCACAAAAATTAAATAAAATAAATGAAAAGTAAAAAAAAATAATTCTTTGCACACTAGACTAATTGAAAAGTACCTTAGGTTAACACTCAGTTTCCGTATCAACAGTAGTTAGATATGGGTAATGATTTGTCATTGGCAAAGAGCTAAAATTTATCAAAAGCAAACAAAACAAAAATTTCTTATTAAACTTATCATAGCGTGATATACAAGGTATCTTCATTCCTCGGTATCTCAAAATTATTGGAATGAATTCTTTTCCTGTTGCTTTAAATATTAATCCTATAAATTTAAAGTAAGTATCTACTAATAAAATATATGTAAAGTATCTATTGTACATAAAAGTAATGTATATATTTTGTGAAATAATTAGCTTTTAAAAATCAGGATAGCTATTGCTTGGCATTTTAAACAGGTCGTTTTTACTATTAAAAGTCAAGCGTGTCAAGCATATAGTTAATTTACTTTAAACTTTAGTTTTCTCGCTGAAAAATAATTTCACGTATAAAGTTTTCAAATAAATAAAATTACATTATTTATTAAATCATAAAATTATGCAGAATTTCAAAACTACTGGTATGCATTCCTTCTATTTGATTTAAATAAAAGTCTCAACTTTTAACTATTCTAAGTATCTATTATGCATAAAAATAATGTTAAATGGCCAAATATTCTCTTTATATTAAAAAATTGTAAGCACCGTTCAACTTAACGCTAAATTGTGTTTTGCGGCACAAAAACTGTAAATTTGATTGACTTGAAATGAAGAAGGTGTGTTGAAAAATTTACATAAGTACAAAGGAATGAAAAAAATGTACATTCGAAAAAAAGTCTGAGATTCATTAATTATTAAAAAATGAGGGGAAAATGTCTATGTGTAAATTCCTCTCTTTAGGATGCAACTTGTGCACATGCTGAAAGGGCCATTTTTGATTATGAACTTAATAGGAACTTTGCATTGAGTGCTTTTTTGCAAGTTTTTTCAATTTGTTTCCATACGTTACATTTTGTTTTGATGCGCAGATCTTGTAAGTTTTAGAAATATGTACATAGAGTTCCATCGAATGAAAAAATTTATGATTTCGATTATCTGTGGGAGAATTATCAACTGTTAAAAGATGTAGTAAAAAATTACCGTGTTGGATAATCTATACTCCCCGCTAAAATGCAACTAATGAGTTGAAATTTGACTTGCTGAAGGACCATTTTCAATTATAAACGTATTTCGATTTTTTCTTCTCCAAATTTTGAACTGCTTGTAAGTTATTGTAATTTTAAATGCTTTTTTGGATATTTTTTTCATTTATTTATTTTTTTGCTTTAAATAATCATAATTTATTCATTATTGTCGAAAAATCTAACACTACTCCGATTTTCATTTTATAAGTCATCGTTTGACTTGTTGCTGAAGATAACAAAACAATAATAATAATAAATAAAATTAAAAGAAATAAGTAAAAGTGGAAAGATGTTGCCATATATGAACTATAATATTTATATCGAACTAATATATAATGAAATAATTTATAAAGAAATCGTAAGACGACAACTATCTTTCGATGACATAAAAATATATAACAAATATACTTATTTAAATTAACGTTTTGAATGTGTGTGCTCGATGATTCGTAGAACTCTCGAAGTGTATTTCAATCATATTTATATTTGAAGATTATAAAACTAATGAGTTGATAAAAGTTAAAATTGAATTTTTATATCCAAAATAACTGCAGATTTAATAAGTCAATTTCTTTTTTTCACCTTTTTCATAACGAAGGCGTGATGGGTATTTCCTTCATTTCTGTCGGTAAGATAGCGCGACCTTCACCGCTGTCTCCTTGATGAAAACGCTTGCAGCAGTCACTTTCATTAAATAAAATTTAAAAGCTGCAATTTTTTTCCGAGTATTACTTTCACCTGATAAAATATAGCTATCAATTTTTTTAAAAGTGAGTTTGGGTTTTATATTTCTATATTATCTATTTTTAATTTAGTAATCTGCTTTATATTTCTAATCTGTTAAGTATTTATTATTAGATGCATTGTATCTAGTTTTCAGAGTTATGCATTAGATGACGTATCAGACATAACGTATCAGACGCGTGTAAAAATGTCTTCGTGGTCTTTTAAGTCTACACGAAGCTCGAAATGAATGTTTACGAAAATGGACACAGATCAAAATGCCTGTTAAGGAAAATGAACACAGCTCGAAATGAATGTTTACGAAAATGGACACAAGTCAAAATGCCTGTTAAGGAAAACGAACACAGCTCGAAATAAATGTTTACGAAAATGGACACAAATCAAAATGCTTGTAAGGAAAATGAACACAGCTCGAAATGAATGTTTACGAAAATGGACACACATCAAAATGCGTGTTAAAGAAAATGAACGCAGCTCGAAATGAATGATAACGAAAATGGGTACACATTAAAATGCGTGTTAAAGAAAATGAACACAGCTCGAAATGAATGATAACGTAAATGGACACACATCAAAATGCGTATTAAAGAAAATGAACACAGCTCGAAATGAATGTTTACGAAAATGGACACACATCAAAATGCGTGTAAAGAAAATGAACACAGCTCGAAATGAATGTTTACGATAATGGACACAAATCAAAATGCGTGGTAAAGAAAATGAAAACAGCTCGAAATGAATGTTTACGAAAATGGACACAAATCAAAAAGCGTGTTAAAGAAAATGAACACAGCTCTAAATGCTTCTTAAAATCTGGAAATTCATTCAAACAAATAAAGTAATGTGTAAAAATAACAGCGAAATTTATTTCAAATGTTTTATCCAATTAAATATATTATCAAGAAACCAACCGAAGTCATTCATAATCTATAATGATAAAATGACGAGTTTGTTTGTCTCTCTTATTACTCCAGAATCATTTATGTTAGCGTCCTAAATTTCAGACAGTGAGAGAAAAGGGAAATTTCAAACTATCATCCAAAAATTTCTAAAAATATTCGAATTATACGAG
This sequence comes from Parasteatoda tepidariorum, assembly GCF_043381705.1. Lineage (NCBI taxonomy): Eukaryota > Metazoa > Arthropoda > Arachnida > Araneae > Theridiidae > Parasteatoda > Parasteatoda tepidariorum. The sequence goes on from NC_092208.1 coordinate 63,206,843, forward strand.
TCGGGAGAAACGTTTGAAAAATGGAATTAATTCATTGCTTGTCTAGTTTCCATGCCATCTACTCATTGCTTTATATGTAACTGTAGATATATGTTTGATTATCTAACAAAAGATCCATCTAGTTAATTTGCAAATTTGTTTTGTTTAAATGTTAGATACGTTGCTCTGAACATTTTAATAACAATCTCACCACGTCACCCATTTTCATCACATTTGAAAAATTTCTCAGAAGGTGCGAATGTTCATGAGGAGAAAATTAAATTCACTGCCACTTGGACAATATCAATTAACTATTACGTATATATCATGGTTTTAGACTATATGATAATAAATCTCGAAATTCTTGATATTCTAGTTATTTAAAAAGGTAGACTGGAGGGGGCAAGTGCCCTTATAAAACCGGAAAATTAATAATTTAGCAAACGTTTTTTTCAAATTGAAATGAAACTCAAATGTTCGAATCTCAATTTCTTAGATTTGATTAAAGATAATCTTTTTCCAGAAAACGTTGGGAGAAATTCTCTTTGTTAAACACTGACATTTTTCTCAAAGTGTAAGTCTTAAAACCACTTTCTTACAAAATCTCCCCCCTTTCTTATTTTAATGTAATGAAATCAACCAACATACATGCTTGAATTGGATTAACAGAAATTGTTTAAAACATTCGTAACTGAGCACATTAAACACATTACATAACATGAAATTCTAGTAATTTATCCAGACATATAAAGTAATAGGTCTAATAATAGCAACAAAATTTATTCCAGTTGTTTTATCCAATTAAATATATTATCAAGAAACCAACCGAAATAATTCATAATATCCTCATAAAATCGGAAAATTATTAATTTAGCAAACTTTTCCTTTGAAATTGCAACGAAACTCAACTAATCACTTTACTCTCTTTTTCCCAATTGTCGATTAGAGACCATCTTTTTCCATCAATTACTTCGTTGGGAGAAATTCTCTTTGTTAAACAATAACATTTTTCTCAAAGTAGAAGACTTAAACTCATTTTCTGGCTAAAACTCTCCCCTTTTTCCAATTAAATTGGAACTTTTCTCTCGAAACACCCTCTCTCCTCCCCTCCATTCTATTTTGGAATTTGGTAAAAGAGAGTAATTCGCTCAATTTGGAAAAGCAGCGAAAACTCAGCTATCACTTCGATGTCTTTATCGACCGAGCTTCTAACCTGGTTTCCCATTGGCTGATATAACAGGCAATCGACGTTTTCGTACTGCTGCCATCTCCTACGAGTGTAATTTTCTTTTAGATGGTGTACAATAGAAGATGCGCAGTATACCAAATCAATAAAGGGACCAGGAGTATGTCGTGTAAATCTTTGGAAATGAAAGACAAAATGATTCACCAATGGGCGTTGGAGTGCTTTTCATTTACCAAATACAAATATAATAAACTCAATTTTCAGCACTTATTTAAAGATAATTTGTGCTCTTCAATAAGACATAAAAAAGCTTACTTACTGAAATCGTACGTAACCGTAGAAGTATTATCATCAGATGAATCAACACAAAAGGCACTTATAAACAACAATTAATTGGTTTATTATCTTTCGCTAGTTAATCATAATCCTATCGAAGTTACATTTCTTTTGATTCATTTGGTACTAATTCAATTTACATGGGTTTAATTGTTTAAATCAGATGAATCAAATTGTTTCAATTTGCAGAGGATCAAAATTGATTTAATTTGCACGATGAGTTATCAGATGAGAAAAAGTATTTTCATTAAATGAGTCAAAACAAAAAGCATGTTTTTATGTAATTATGAATAACAATTCGCTGATTTATCAAATTTTTTAGATAATCATAATTCTGTCAAAGTTATATTTCTTTTGATTCATTTGGGGCTAGTTCAATTTACATGGGTTCAATTGTTTTAATCAGATGATTTAAATTGTTTCAATTTATCATTGATCTGCAGCGGATCAAAAATATTTAATTTACACAGTTATCAGATGATTGCACATGTATTCTAATCAAATGAATAAACACAAAAGCCGAATTTTTACATGATTATTAATTAAAATTAGATGTTTTATCAAATTTTATTAGATAATCATAATCCTATCAAAGTTATATTTTTTAAAAAATCATTTGGCACTGATTCAATTTACATGGGTTCAAATGTTTTAAATTGCTGAATCAAATTGTTTTAATTTATCAGTAATCTACAGAGGAGCACAACTGATTTAATTTACATGATAAGTTATCAGATAAGAGCACAAGTATTTCTATTAAATGCACATTTTTCCATAAGTATGAATAACAATTCTCTGATTTATCAAATTTTATTTGATAAGCATAATTCTATCAAAGTTTTATTTCTTTTGATTCATTTGATGCTAACTCAATTTACATGGGTTTAATTGTTTTAATCAAATGAATCAAACTGTTTCAATTTATCATTGATTTGCAGAGGATCACAACTGATTCAATTTGCATGGGTTTAATTGTTTTAATCAAATGAATCAAACTGTTTCAATTTATCATTGATTTGCATAGGATCACAACTGATTCAATTTACATGGGTTTAATTGTTTTAATCAAATGAATCAAACTGTTTCAATTTATGATTGATTTGCAGAGGATCACAACTGATTTAATTTACGTGATAAGTTGTCAGATGAATGGGCAAGTATTCTCATCAAATGAATCAAAATAAGGAGGAAATTTTTATATGATCATGAAAAACATTTAGTTTTTTTTTAATCAAATTTAATTACTGATTTATAATTCTATCAAAGTCGTCTATTCAGTACTGATTTATTTTGGATGAATTCAGATATTTTGATCAGATTAATCAAGTTCTTAAAATTGATCATTGATCTGATGAGTATCACCGTTGATTTTATTTATGTTTTTAGTTATAAGGTAACTACGCAAGTATATTTATCCGATGAATCAGAGCAAAAGCAAGATTTTAATGAATAAGAATTAAAAGGATCTGATTTGATTAATTACTCATGATCCTGTCAAAGATGTCTATTTTTTTTTTATTCTTCCAGTTAAAACTATTTTTTTGATGGGATTCTATTGTTTTGATCAGATGATTATTATTGATTAGATGATTATTTTGATAGATCATAAACCTGATAAAGATCACAATTAATTTAATTTACATGTTGAATAAATTAAACTTTAATTAATGAAACTAACAAGTATTTTCATGAAATTAGTAAAAAAAGGAGCTTTTATTGGGTTAAGAAAAAGTAGTTGCTTTATCATTCTTCACAAATTTATCTTAGTTGCCTATTGTTTTCTTCCGGTAAATATTTTATAAAGGTGGAAGAATCGTATGTGTTGATCACATGAATTAAATTGCTTACATTGATTTGATGAGGACCGATATTGATTTGATGAAATTGACTAGTCATCATATAACTAAATGTTTCAGGAAGTTAACATGAATCAAAACAAAAGGAAGGTTTCATAGAATTATAAAGAGTGATTAGTTTATTTATAAAATTTTGAAGTCCTTTTAAAGTTGTGTATTATTTTGAGGTATCCAATTCTTTTTATGGTCCAATTGTTTTAATTATGTGAATCATACTAATTTTGTAAAAACACTATTTGTTCGATATGTTTGAACATATTAATTTAAATAATTAGTATTATATCTAACAGTTTGGTTTGGTCGAAAAGTCAGCATAATATGTGAATTTGTTTTCTCTAACGGTAGGCACCGAACTACTCCTTCTTTTCCTCGGAAGATGCCGGAATTGTTACTCATTTAACGTTACCTGGTGGGGTGAACCTAAGTCACGGAGGCGAGCAACATTGTCCACGCCATACTGCTACAAATGCTTGTTCATAGGGTGGGACACATTCACACATCATACAGAAGGAAGCGTCCATGCTCTGAGCAAGTTTCGAACCCGCAACAATTAGCTTCACTGTCAGGCACGCTGACCACTCGATCACCCGGCCTGCATATTACGCAAGTTACTGCCCAGATATTTTTATCAAATAAATTGAAACAAAATACTAGTTTTATAAAAGTATGAAAAACGGTTATTACTATTTCACTATTATTCATATTCATAATTTTTTGCAAGTGTCTAAAGAATTCGTCAAAATTTTCAGTTGCATGTTTCAAGATATTTTGATCAGAAAAAAAATCAGTTTTTATTTTTTATTTTTAGGAAACAAATAGCGATCGCTGTTGATTTGCTTTATAGGACGAATTACGCAATCTCAACACACAGACAACAGACATTCTTAAACAGATATTTGCAATTACTAGAACTTCTAAGAAAGATCTTGTTATGAGTTTGAGAAAATAAAAATAAATATTTCTAGCAATTACTTAATTTCCTAAAACATATGGAACGGTAACTGAAAAAAAGTCTCTGATAAATTTTAAAAATATAAAAAGAAAAAACAAATACAAACATGACAAGGAGCTAAAATATCATGTGATGTTTAAAAGCATCGCATAATAACCAGCAAGTTAAACTGCATTTTCAGAAAAACTGGTTTTAAATTATGGTGAAATGTTACAACTACAATGTATAAACTGTTTCATAACATTATTTAGAAAAAATATTTTTCAGTAACTTAATTCTTTAAAACTATATAAAACTGAACAAATAAAACTTCTTATACGAAATATGATGAAAAATTTATGAAAAAATATTTAAAGCAAGTATTATTTAAAATCATTAAAGCAAGCATTATCTGAACATTTATTTATAAATTGTTTAAAGTATAGATATGTGTATAAAATTTAAAAATTTTAAGTTCAGACATCAAAAACAATTCAGGAATCACGTTAACAAAATTCTAAATTTGAAATTTTATATCTTGTACATTTTTAAATTTAAGGAAATATTTTACGTAAGATATTTAGTACACTGAGAAGAAAAATATGGTCAAAACAACCAGAATGTGGTTAAATTTACCATGTTTCAGGCTCTATGAGAGCACCGAAAAGCTCGGTAGCAATGATTAAATTAACCATACAATATCATGTTATAATACGTAATGAAATTTAGTAAATGTGACAAAATTTGATAATTTTATCATCATTTCCTAGAGCAGGGCATAAAAACCATTTACTCCATTAAATTTACTTTTCAGTTTTGTATATTTTACTAAATGTGTGGTAATAAGAACTGAAATTTTTAAAACCATAAGTTTCGGTAAAACGATACCATATGAACAAAAAAATTACCAAATGAAGCATTTATAAATATCAGTGCTGTAATTTTACAAGAATTTTTTTCTCCGTATAAATAGCCAAATTATAGTTTTTAATAAATTATTTTATGAACACAAAGTTCACAATTTCATAATTTTCTTCAAAGTTGAAGTAGCTATTATTAATTTGTGTTTAGTCACTGCCATCTTCATCAGATAATCAAGTTCTTATGTTATCGTATGAGAATGAAAACAAAATTCATTTATAGCATTATAGCAATTTTATAGCATTCTGAATAACATTGGATGAGTTATCGTTATTCTTTATCTTTTCAGATGTTCTGTTATTTTGATTCATTAAGACTAATAAAATAATAAATAAGACTAAGACTAATAAACGTAATAATAATTAAGACTATTTGTATCGGGCTATTTGGTCTCAATCATTTTTTCACTACTGAGTGCCCTATTAATTAGGTATATGTAAACCTTTATATGGGTACATATCCTAAAATAAAACTGAAATAGTTAAAAAACTGGAAATAATTTCGTGAGTAAATAAATGGATAGAAACTTAACATTTTTAAAGTTTTATTTCACTGTTACATGCTAATGCTACGTTAGTTTAGCAAGGATAATGTCTTAAGAGTAATTTAAGGTATAAAAACAAAATTTCTTTCAAAATTAATCATAAGGCATCAGTTATGATCCATCACTTATTTTTTTCTACAAACTTTTTTAAAAAGGCAAGCAAATCATAGAATTCCTTTGTGCCCTTTAATAAATGTGTAATAAATGTTCATAAATCTTCGAATAATTTTAAAAATTGACCATTTTAAAATATTTTAAAAACCGGTTTTTCCAGTGTTTAATGCGATTTAAAATATATCTCAATATTAAATTAATAATTTTAAAATTATTTTAACTAAAACCCTTTTAGTTTGTCTTCATAATTTTTTTTCCTAGTACCATTTAAAAAAAATTAATTTGAATTCATATTTTTTTATTTTAATATTGTATAAAAATAACTAAATTGCATTTAAGATGGCGTATTTTTCTCTTTTAATATTTTTTTAAGAAATGTATGTTTGAAAATGGAAAATAAAAAATTTATTTCTCAAAATATATATATAAAAAAAAAATTATTTCCATTTTTTGAAAACCTATTGAAATAAAATATCTAAAATACATACGTATTCAATATTTTGAGAGATACATCATTAATGCGATTTATTATTTCAAAGTTTAAAATACGAGAAAAAAAGATGACAAAAGCATTTAAACTTTCAACGTCATTAGAGGTTCATTAGATAAAGAAAAAACCTAATTCAACTTTCGAATAAAATGTTCTAATTAAAATTAAAAACAAAATCAAGTATATGTTTTATCGCTCGAATGAGAATTACAGCATTGCTTTCTTTAAATACCCAGTAAAAAAACTTGGTCAACATGTATGATATAAAATATTTAGAAAAAATTTCAAGATTTTTGTATTCTGATATCCTTAAACTTCACTCTGTATTGAATGGGATACATTCCGATAATTTAAAAAATTTTGTCAAATGTTATGCTGTGAAGAAAAAAAAATTGAAATTCTGTTGTCTGAAAAACAATTATATACCATATCGAAAATCTAATTGAATTTCTGTCAAACTGCTTGAAAAGTGACCGAGAATTTTTACAAAGAATGTTCTTGAATACTTTAACAAGAACAAGAAATTTAACAAGAAAAGCTGGGATTAACTCTTTAAAGAGCTGTGGTTTTCAACACTAAACACAAATCAACAAAATAATGTAAAAATTGATTTAAATAAATTATTCCACTGGAGCCAAATTAAAATAATTTCGGCAATTCTGATGCTTTTGTTCTAAAAAAAATTTCTTTGTCCTCAAAAAGTTAAATGAAAGATATGTCTCGATATTTCACAGTACTTATACTGAGAAAAAAAAAGTATGGTCAAAATTACGCTGTAAGGAATCTCGGATCTAATTACTGTAAGAGTGCTTAGGGTGCTTGTTCTTTTTACTGTAAAATCCATTTTTATCGGAACATGTTACGGAACAAAAAATCTGATGTACCGTAATTTTTACAGTAATGATTACTTTAAAATTTCTGATTAAATTAATATTACTGTAAAAATTACCATATAATTTTTTACGGTAAAAAGAGATTTTACAGATCATATAAAAATGCCGGTACTTTATACCGTAATTTGATAAGGAATTTTTTACACTGTATCAGAATATGGTTAAACTTACAGTGTTTCTAGTTCTATGGAAGCACCAAAAAGCTGGGTAATTTTTACGGAAGAGTTTCGGTAATGACTTTTGGCGAAATTGACAATGGAATATGGTTATGGAACACCCATGTTGTTTGGTTGTAAATGTGATAAAATTTGGTAATTATCATGATACCTTAAAGCATGCCATAAAAACAATTTATTCAAATAATTATTATTAATTTTCTTTTCAGTTTTGTATTTTTACTAAACGTGAGGTAATAAGATCTATAATTTTGAAAACCAAAATTTCTGGTAAACCTGTGGGTGGCGGACGCAACGATAAACTAAGTTCAAGGATTGAAATTTCTATGGAGGAATCAATGTCATATATATATATATATATATATAT